>NW_028270141.1:58142680-58296586 GCF_037043375.1 Chiloscyllium plagiosum
GCGCTCATTCATTCAATGCATCAAAGTTATCATTTTTTAAATGAACTAAACTTAATTCATTCTATGTCACATGGCACTTATACAATCAATCAAACTGCATTCATTCATTCAAAGGATCAAACTGCGTTCGTTCATTGAATACATCAAACTTAATTCCTTCATGCAAACAAGCAAATGAACCCATCTTCTTCAGTTATTCAATAAATGAAATGACATTCAATGAATCAAATTCCTCTCATTCATGCAGTGAGTCAAGCACAACTTACTCATTCAATGATTTTCCACTCATTCTTTCAATGATCAAGCTTCATTCATTCTTTCAATGGAACAAACGGCATTCATTGATATGCCAAACCAAACCACATTTATTCATTCGAATTATCCAATGTCAGATTTACATTTAATGAATTAACCTACCTTCATTCAGTCAATCAAATGTCAGTCAATAATTAAATGAATTGAACCACATTCATTCATTCAATAAATTACACGTCATTGTTTTATTCAGTTAATAAAACTGCAGTCATTCAACCAAACTTTATTCATTCATTCCGTGAACGTCATATTATACTGTCATTTAATGTAACCAATAGCACTCATTAATACAATGAATCACAATGCATTCATTTACTCAATGGATCAAACTCCACTTCTTCATTCAATGTTTTCAATCTTCATTCATTCAATGAATCAAGCTTTATTCATGCAATGATGTAAATTATAGTGAATCAAATGTCAATCATACATTACAATCAATGAATTAAACAATATCGGTAATTCTCACACGAGGGATTCAGTGAATCAAGCTTCATTCATCCATTCCATGTATCAACGGGCTTTCAATACATGAAAGAATCAAACAGCATTCGTTTATTGAAAGAACCAAGCCCCAAAAATACATTCAATGTTTCAAGCCTCAATTGTTCATTCCATGAATCAAGCTTCATTCTTCCGTTCTATGAATCAAACTGCATTCATTCATTCATACAATGAACCAAACTGCATTTATTTATTCAGTGAATCTAACATCGAACGTAAATGAAGTGCACTTAGTGGGGCTCCATTTACATGTCAAATGATTCAAACTGCATTCATTTTTATAAAAAGGCATGAAACAAACAACATTCATTCAATGAAACTGTATTTTTATTCATGCAATGAATCTAATTGTATTCAAACATTCAATGAATCAGTCGTCATTAGTTCATTCTTTTCATCTAACTGGTGTGATTCATTCGATGCATCAAACTTTAACCATTAATTAAATGAACCAAACTTCATTAACTGAGTGACATTCATTCATTAAATGAATCAAACCAGATTTATTCATTCAGCGAATCAAAAATGAGGCATACGTCAAATCAATTAAACTGCCTTAATTCATTCAATGAATCGAAGTCATTCATTCAGCATAGAAAAGTATGCTCATTCATTCAACAGATCCAACTGCTTTCATTCATTAAATGAAAACAAAAAGCATAATGCCTTCATGCAATGAATCAAAGGCAATAAATCATTCAATGAATCAAGTAACATTCATTCGTTAAATGAAACAGATTGCTTTTTGTCATTAAATGAATGAAACTTCACTCAAATATTCAATGAAACCAGCTACATTCATTCATTCAATGAATCAAACTTCATACGTTCATTTAATACATTAAAACTGCGCTCATTCATTCAATGCATCAAACGTTATTCATTTTTTAAATGAACTAAACTTAATTCATTCTATGTCACATGGCACTTATACAATCAATCAAACTGCATTCATTCATTCAAAGGATCAAACTGCGTTCGTTCATTGAATACATCAAACTTAATTCCTTCATGCAAACAAGCAAATAAACCCATCTTCTTTCAGTTATTCAATTAATGAAATGCCATTCAATGAATCAAATTCCTCTCATTCATGCAGTGAGTCAAGCACAACTTACTCATTCAATGATTTTCCACTCATTCTTTCAATGATCAAGCTTCATTCATTCATTCATTGGAACAAACGGCATTCATTGATATGCCAAACCAAACCACATTTATTCATTCAAATTATCCAATGCCAGATTTACATTAAATGAATTAACCTACCTTCATTCAGTCAATCAAATGTCAGTCAATAATTAAATGAATTGAACCACATTCATTCATTCAATAAATTACACGTCATTGTTTAATTCAGAATACAAAACTGCAGTCATTCAACCAAAGTTTATTCATTCATTATTCTGTATTTAATGTAACAAACACCACTTATTAATGCAATGAATCACAATGCGTTCATTTATTCAATGGATCAAACTCCACTTCTTCATTCAATGTTTTCAATCTTCATTCATTCAATGAATCAAGCTTTATTCATGCAATGATGCAAATTACAGTGAATCAATTGTCAATCATACATTACAATCAATGAATTAAACAATATCGGTAATTCTCACACAAGGGATTCAGTAAATCAAGCTTCATTCATCCATTCCATGTATCAAAGGGCTTTCAATACATGAAAGAATCAAACAGCATTCGTTCATTGAAAGAACCAAGCCCCAAAAATACATTCAATGTTTCAAGCCTCAATTGTTCATTCCATGAATCAAGCTTCATTCTTCCGTTCTATGAATCAAGTTGGATTCATTCATTCATACAATGAACCAAACTGCATTTATTTATTTAGTGAATCAAACATCGAACGTAAATAATGTGCACTTAGTGGGGCTCCATTTACATGTCAAATGATTCAAACTGCATTCATTTTTATAAAAAGGCATGAAACAAACAACATTCATTCAATGAAACTGTATTTTCATACATGCAAAGAATCTAATTGTATTCAAACATTCAATGAATCAATCGTCATTAGTTCATTCTTTTCATCTAACTGGTGTGATTCATTCGATGCATCAAACTTTAACCATTAATTAAACGGACCAAACTTCATTAACTGAGTGACATTCATTCATTAAATGAATCAAACCATATTTATACATTCAGCGAATCAGAAATGAGGCATACGTCAAATCACGTAATCTGCCTTAATTCATTCAATGAATGTAAGACATTCATTCAGAATAGTAAAGCAAGCTCATTCAGTCAACAGATCGAACTGCTTTCATTCATTAAATGAAAACAAAAAGCATAATGCCTTCATGCAATGAATCAAAGGCACTAAATCATTCAATGAATCAAGTAGCATTCATTCGTTCAATGAAACAGATTGCTTTTTGTCATTCAATGAATGAAAGTCCACTCAAATATTCAATGAAGCCAGCAACATTCAATCATTCAATGAATCAAACTTCATCCGTTCATTTAGTACATTAAAACTGCGCTCATTCATTCAATGCATCAAACGTTATTCATTTTTTAAATGAACTAAACTTAATTCATTCTATGTCACATGGCACTTATACAATCAATCAAACTGCATTCATTCATTCAAAGGATCAAACTGCGTTCGTTCATTGAATACATCAAACTTAATTCCTTCATGCAAACATGAACCCATCTTCTTTCAGTTATTCAATTATTGAAATGACATTCAATGAAACAAATTCCTCTCATTCATGCAGTGAGTCAAGCACAACTTACTCATTCAATGATTTTCCACTCATTCTTTCAATGATCAAGCTTCATTCATTCATTCAATGGAACAAACGGCATTCATTGATAAGCCAAACCAAACCACATTTATTCATTCGAATTATCCAATGTCAGATTTACATTAAATGAATTAACCTACCTTCATTCAGTCAATCAAATGTCAGTCAATAATTAAATGAATTGAACCACATTCATTCATTCAATAAATTACACGTCATTGTTTTATTCAGGATATAAAACTGCAGTCATTCAACCAAACTTTATTCATTCATTAAGTGAACGTCATATTATACTGTCATTTAATGTAACAAATAGCACTTATTAATACAATGAATCACAATGCATTCATTTACTCAATGGATCAAACTCCACTTCTTCATTCAATGTTTTCAATCTTCATTCATTCAATGAATCAAGCTTTATTCATGCAATGATGTAAATTACAGTGAATCAAATGTCAATCATACATTACAATCAATGAATTAAACAATATCGGTAATTCTCACACAAGGGATTCAGTGAATCAAGCTTCATTCATCCATTCCATGTATCAAAGGGCTTTCAATACATGAATGAATCAAACAGCATTCGTTCATTGAAAGAACCAAGCCCCAAAAATACATTCAATGTTTCAAGCCTCAATTGTTCATTCCATGAATTCAGCTTCATTCTTCCATTCTATGAATCAAGTTGGATTCATTCATTCATACAATGAACCAAACTGCATTTATTTATTTAGTGAATCAAACATCGAACGTAAATAATGTGCACTTAGTGGGGCTCCATTTACATGTCAAATGATTCAAACTGCTTTCATTTTTATAAAAAGGCATGAAACAAACAACATTCATTCAATGAAACTGTATTTTTATACATGCAAAGAATCTAATTGTATTCAAACATTCAATGAATCAATCGTCATTAGTTCATTCTTTTCATCTAACTGGTGTGATTCATTCGATGCATCAAACTTTAACCATTAATTAAACGGACCAAACTTCATTAACTGAGTGACATTCATTCATTAAATGAATCAAACCATATTTATACATTCAGCGAATCAGATATGAGGCATACGTCAAATGACGTAAGCTGCCTTAATTCATTCAATGAAAGTAAGACATTCATTCAGAATAGAAAAGTAAGCTCATTCATTCAACAGATCGAACTGCTTTCATTCATTAAATGAAAACAAAAAGCATAATGCCTTCATGCAATGAATCAAAGGCAATAAATCATTCAATGAATCAAGTAGCATTCATTCGTTCAATGAAACAGATTGCTTTTTGTCATTCAATGAATGAAAGTCCACTCAAATATTCAATGAAGCCAGCAACATTCAATCATTCAATGAATCAAACTTCATTCGTTCATTTAGTACATTAAAACTGCGCTCCTTCATTCAATACATCAAGCGTTATTCATTTTTTAAATGAACTAAACTTAATTCATTCTATGTCACATGGCACTTATACAATCAATCAAACTGCATTCATTCATTCAAAGGATCAAACGTCATTCGTTCATTGAATACATCAAACTTAATTCCTTCATGCAAACAAGCAAATGAACCCATCTTCTTTCAGTTATTCAATTAATGAAATGACATTCAATGAATCAAATTCCTCTCATTCATGCAGTGAGTCAAGCACAACTTACTCATTCAATGATTTTCCACTCATTCATTCAATGATCAAGCTTCATTCATTCATTCAATGGAACAAACTGCATTCATTGATATACCAAACCAAACCACTTTTATTCATTCAAATTATCCAACGTCAGATTTACATTAAATGAATTAACCTACCTTCATTCAGTCAATCAAATGTCAGTTAATAATTAAATGAATTGAACCACTTTCATTCATTCAATAAATTACACGTCATTGTTTTATTCAGGATATAAAACTGCAGTCATTCAACCAAACTTTATTCATTCATTAAGTGAACGTCATATTATTCAGTCATTTAATGTAACAAATAGCACTTATTAATGCAATGAATCACAATGCATTCATTTATTCAATGGATCAAACTCCACTTCTTCATTTAATGTTTTCAATCTTCAATCATTCAATGCAATGATGTAAATTACAGTGAATCAAATGTTAATCATACATTACAATCAATGAATTAAACAATATCGGTAATTCTCACACAAGGGATTCAGTGAATCAAGCTTCATTTATCCATTCCATGTATCAAAGGGCTTTCAATACATGAATGAATCAAACAGCATTCGTATATTGAAAGAACCAAGCCCCCAAAATACATTCAATGATTCAAGCTTCAATTGTTCATTATGAATTAAACTGCATTCATTCATTCATACATTGTTTATTTAGTGAATCAAACATCGAACGTAAATGAAGTGCACTTAGTGGGGCTCCATTTACATGTCAAATGATTCAAACTGCAATCATTTTTATTAAAGGGCATGAAACAAACAACATTCATTCAATGAAACTGTATTTTTATACATGCAATGAATCTAATTGTATTCAAACATTCAATGAATCAGTCGTCATTAGTTCATTCTTTTCATCTAACTGGTGTGATTCATTCGATGCATCAAACTTTAACCATTAATTAAATGAACCAAACTTCATTAACTGAGTGACATTCATTCATTAAATGAATCAAACCACATTTATTCATTCAGCGAATGAAAAATGAGGCATATGTCAAATCAATTAAACTGCCTTAATTCATTCAATGAATCGAAGTCATTCATTCAGCATAGAAAAGTATGCTCATTCATTCAACAGATCCAACTGCTTTCATTCATTAAATGAAAACAAAAAGCATAATGCCTTCATGCAATGAATCAAAGGCAATAAATCATTCAATGAATCAAGTAACATTCATTCGTTCAATGAAACAGATTGCTTTTTGTCATTCAATGTCATTCAAATATTCAATGAAACCAGCTACATTCATTCATTCAATGAATCAAACTTCATACGTTCATTTAATACATTAAAACTGCGCTCATTCATTCAATGCATCAAACGTTATTCATTTTTTAAATGAACTAAACTTAATTCATTCTATGTCACATGGCACTTATACAATCAATCAAACTGCATTCATTCATTCAAAGGATCAAACTGCGTTCGTTCATTGAATACATCAAACTTAATTCCTTCATGCAAACAAGCAAATGAACCCATCTTCTTTCAGTTATTCAATTAATGAAATGACATTCAATGAATCAAATTCCTCTCATTCATGCAGTGAGTCAAGCACAACTTACTCATTCAATGATTTTCCACTCATTCTTTCAATGATCAAGCTTCATTCATTCATTCAATGGAACAAACGGCATTCATTGATATGCCAAACCAAACCACATTTATTCATTCAAATTATCCAATGCCAGATTTACATTAAATGAATTAATCTACCTTCATTCAGTCAATCAAATGTCAGTCAATAATTAAATGAATTGAACCACATTCATTCATTCAATAAATTACATGTCATTGTTTAATTCAGAATATAAAACTGCAGTCATTCAACCAAAGTTTATTCATTCATTACGTGAACGTCACATTATTCTGTATTTAATGTAACAAACAGCACTTATTAATGCAATGAATCACAATGCATTCATTTATTCAATGGATCAAACTCCACTTCTTCATTCAATGTTTTCAATCTTCATTCATTCAATGAATCAAGCTTTATTCATGCAATGATGTAAATTACAGTGAATCAACTGTCAATCATACATTACAATCAATGAATTAAACAATATCGGTAATTCTCACACAAGGGATTCAGTGAATCAAGCTTCATTCATCCATTCCATGTATCAAAGGGCTTTCAATACATGAAAGAATCAAACAGCATTCGTTCATTGAAAGAACCAAGCCCCAAAAATACATTCAATGTTTCAAGCCTCAATTGTTCATTCCATGAATCCAGCTTCATTCTTCCATTCTATGAATCAAGTTGGATTCATTCATTCATACAATGAACCAAACTGCATTTATTTATTTAGTGAATCAAACATCGAACGTAAATAATGTGCACTTAGTGGGGTTCCATGTACATGTCAAATGATTCAAACTGCATTCATTTTTATAAAAAGGCATGAAACAAACAACATTCATTCAATGAAACTGTATTTTTATAAATGCAAAGAATCTGATTGTATTCAAACATTCAATGAATCAATCGTCATTAGTTCATTCTTTTCCTCTAACTGGTGTGATTCATTCGATGCATCAAACTTTAACCATTAACTAAACGGACCAAACTTCATTAACTGAGTGACATTCATTCATTAAATGAATCAAACCACATTTATTCATTCTGCGAATCAAAAATGAGGCATATGTCAAATCAATTAAACTGCCTTGATTCATTCAATGAATCGAAGTCATTCATTCAGCATAGAAAAGTATGCTCATTCATTCATCAGATCCAACTGCTTTCATTCATTAAATGAAAACAAAAAGTATAATGCCTTCAAGCAATGTATCAAAGGCACTAAATCATTCAATGAATCAAGTAACATTCATTCGTTCAATGAAACAGATTGCTTTTTGTCATTCAATGAATGAAACTCCACTCAAATATTCAATGAAACCAGCTACATTCATTCATTCAATGAATCAAACTTCATTCGTTCATTTAGTACATTAAAACTGAGCTCATTCATTCAATGCATCAAACGTTATTCATTTTTTAAATGAACTAAACTTAATTCATTCTATGTCACATGGCACTTATACAATCAATCAAACTGCATTCATTCATTCAAAGGATCAAACGTCAATCGTTCATTGAATACATCAAACTTAATTCCTTCATGCAAACAAGCAAATGAACCCATCTTCTTTCAGTTATTCAATTAATGAAATGACATTCAATGAATCCAATTCCTCTCATTCATGCAGTGAGTCAAGCACAACTTACTCATTCAATGATTTTCCACTCATTCTTTCAATGATCAAGCTTCATTCATTCATTCAATGGAGCAAACGGCATTCATTGATATGCCAAACCAAACCACATTTATTCTTTCAAATTATCCAATGTCAGATTTGCATTAAATGAATTAACCTACCTTCATTCAGTCAATCAAATGTCAGTCAATAATTAAATGAATTGTACCACATTCATTCATTCAATACATTACACGTCATTGTTTCATTCAGAATATAAAACTGCAGTCATTCAACCAAAGTTTATTCATTCATTACGTGAACGTCACATTATTCTGTCATTTAATGTAACAAACAACACTTATTAATGCAATGAATCACAATGCGTTCATTTATTCAATGGATCAAACTCCACTTCTTCATTCAATGTTTTCAATCTTCATTCATTCAATGAATAAAGTTTTATTCATGCAATGATGTAAATTACAGTGAATCAACTGTCAATCATACATTACAATCAATGAATTAAACAATATCGGTAATTCTCACACAAGGGATTCAGTAAATCAAGCTTCATTCATCCATTCCATGTATCAAAGGGCTTTCAATACATGAAAGAATCAAACAGCATTCGTTCATTGAAAGAACGAAGCCCCAAAAATACATTCAATGTTTCAAGCCTCAATTGTTCATTCCATGAATCAAGCTTCATTCTTCCGTTCTATGAATCATGTTGGATTCATTCATTCATACAATGAACCAAACTGCATTTATTTATTTAGTGAATCAAACATCGAACGTAAATAATGTGCACTTAGTGGGGCTCCATTTACATGTCAAATGATTCAAACTGCTTTCATTTTTATAAAAAGGCATGAAACAAACAACATTCATTCAATGAAACTGTATTTTCATACATGCAAAGAATCTAATTGTATTCAAACATTCAATGAATCAATCGTCATTAGTTCATTCTTTTCATCTAACTGGTGTGATTCATTCGATGCATCAAACTTTAACCATTAATTAAACGGACCAAACTTCATTAACTGAGTGACATTCATTCATTAAATGAATCAAACCATATTTATACATTCAGCGAATCAGAAATGAGGCATACGTCAAATCACGTAATCTGCCTTAATTCATTCAATGAATGTAAGACATTCATTCAGAATAGTAAAGCAAGCTCATTCAGTCAACAGATCGAACTGCTTTCATTCATTAAATGAAAACAAAAAGCATAATGCCTTCATGCAATGAATCAAAGGCACTAAATCATTCAATGAATCAAGTAGCATTCATTCGTTCAATGAAACAGATTGCTTTTTGTCATTCAATGAATGAAAGTCCACTCAAATATTCAATGAAGCCAGCAACATTCAATCATTCAATGAATCAAACTTCATCCGTTCATTTAGTACATTAAAACTGCGCTCATTCATTCAATGCATCAAACGTTATTCATTTTTTAAATGAACTAAACTTAATTCATTCTATGTCACATGGCACTTATACAATATATCAAACTGCATTCATTCATTCAAAGGATCAAACTGCGTTCGTTCATTGAATACATCAAACTTAATTCCTTCATGCAAACAAGCAAATGAACCCATCTTCTTTCAGTTATTCAATTAATGAAATGACATTCAATGAATCAAATTCCTCTCATTCATGCAGTGAGTCAAGCACAACTTACTCATTCAATGATTTTCCACTCATTCTTTCAATGATCAAGCTTCATTCATTCATTCAATGGAACAAACGGCATTCATTGATATGCCAAACCAAACCACATTTATTCATTCGAATTATCCAATGTCAGATTTACATTTAATGAATTAACCTACCTTCATTCAGTCAATCAAATGTCAGTCAATAATTAAATGAATTGAACCACATTCATTCATTCAATAAATTACACGTCATTGTTTTATTCAGGATATAAAACTGCAGTCATTCAACCAAACTTTATTCATTCATTAAGTGAACGTCATATTATACTGTCATTTAATGTAACAAATAGCACTTATTAATACAATGAATCACAATGCATTCATTTACTCAATGGATCAAACTCCACTTCTTCATTCAATGTTTTCAATCTTCATTCATTCAATGAATCAAGCTTTATTCATGCAATGATGTAAATTACAGTGAATCAAATGTCAATCATACATTACAATCAATGAATTAAACAATATCGGTAATTCTCACACAAGGGATTCAGTGAATCAAGCTTCATTCATCCATTCCATGTCTCAAAGGGCTTTCAATACATGAATGAATCAAACAGCATTCGTTCATTGAAAGAACCAAGCCCCAAAAATACATTCAATGTTTCAAGCCTCAATTGTTCATTCCATGAATTCAGCTTCATTCTTCCATTCTATGAATCAAGTTGGATTCATTCATTCATACAATGAACCAAACTGCATTTATTTATTTAGTGAATCAAACATCGAACGTAAATAATGTGCACTTAGTGGGGCTCCATTTACATGTCAAATGATTCAAACTGCTTTCATTTTTATAAAAAGGCATGAAACAAACAACATTCATTCAATGAAACTGTATTTTTATACATGCAAAGAATCTAATTGTATTCAAACATTCAATGAATCAATCGTCATTAGTTCATTCTTTTCATCTAACTGGTGTGATTCATTCGATGCATCAAACTTTAACCATTAATTAAACGGACCAAACTTCATTAACTGAGTGACATTCATTCATTAAATGAATCAAACCATATTTATACATTCAGCGAATCAGATATGAGGCATACGTCAAATGACGTAAGCTGCCTTAATTCATTCAATGAAAGTAAGACATTAATTCAGAATAGAAAAGTAAGCTCATTCATTCAACAGATCGAACTGCTTTCATTCATTAAATGAAAACAAAAAGCATAATGCCTTCATGCAATGAATCAAAGGCAATAAATCATTCAATGAATCAAGTAGCATTCATTCGTTCAATGAAACAGATTGCTTTTTGTCATTCAATGAATGAAAGTCCACTCAAATATTCAATGAAGCCAGCAACATTCAATCATTCAATGAATCAAACTTCATTCGTTCATTTAGTACATTAAAACTGCGCTCCTTCATTCAATACATCAAGCGTTATTCATTTTTTAAATGAACTAAACTTAATTCATTCTATGTCACATGGCACTTATACAATCAATCAAACTGCATTCATTCATTCAAAGGATCAAACGTCATTCGTTCATTGAATACATCAAACTTAATTCCTTCATGCAAACAAGCAAATGAACCCATCTTCTTTCAGTTATTCAATTAATGAAATGACATTCAATGAATCAAATTCCTCTCATTCATGCAGTGAGTCAAGCACAACTTACTCATTCAATGATTTTCCACTCATTCATTCAATGATCAAGCTTCATTCATTCATTCAATGGAACAAACTGCATTCATTGATATACCAAACCAAACCACTTTTATTCATTCAAATTATCCAACGTCAGATTTACATTAAATGAATTAACCTACCTTCATTCAGTCAATCAAATGTCAGTTAATAATTAAATGAATTGAACCACTTTCATTCATTCAATAAATTACACGTCATTGTTTTATTCAGGATATAAAACTGCAGTCATTCAACCAAACTTTATTCATTCATTAAGTGAACGTCATATTATTCAGTCATTTAATGTAACAAATAGCACTTATTAATGCAATGAATCACAATGCATTCATTTATTCAATGGATCAAACTCCACTTCTTCATTTAATGTTTTCAATCTTCAATCATTCAATGCAATGATGTAAATTACAGTGAATCAAATGTTAATCATACATTACAATCAATGAATTAAACAATATCGGTAATTCTCACACAAGGGATTCAGTGAATCAAGCTTCATTTATCCATTCCATGTATCAAAGGGCTTTCAATACATGAATGAATCAAACAGCATTCGTATATTGAAAGAACCAAGCCCCCAAAATACATTCAATGATTCAAGCTTCAATTGTTCATTATGAATTAAACTGCATTCATTCATTCATACATTGTTTATTTAGTGAATCAAACATCGAACGTAAATGAAGTGCACTTAGTGGGGCTCCATTTACATGTCAAATGATTCAAACTGCAATCATTTTTATTAAAGGGCATGAAACAAACAACATTCATTCAATGAAACTGTATTTTTATACATGCAATGAATCTAATTGTATTCAAACATTCAATGAATCAGTCGTCATTAGTTCATTCTTTTCATCTAACTGGTGTGATTCATTCGATGCATCAAACTTTAACCATTAATTAAATGAACCAAACTTCATTAACTGAGTGACATTCATTCATTAAATGAATCAAACCACATTTATTCATTCAGCGAATCAAAAATGAGGCATATGTCAAATCAATTAAACTGCCTTAATTCATTCAATGAATCGAAGTCATTCATTCAGCATAGAAAAGTATGCTCATTCATTCAACAGATCCAACTGCTTTCATTCATTAAATGAAAACAAAAAGCATAATGCCTTCATGCAATGAATCAAAGGCAATAAATCATTCAATGAATCAAGTAACATTCATTCGTTCAATGAAACAGATTGCTTTTTGTCATTCAATGTCATTCAAATATTCAATGAAACCAGCTACATTCATTCATTCAATGAATCAAACTTCATACGTTCATTTAATACATTAAAACTGCGCTCATTCATTCAATGCATCAAACGTTATTCATTTTTTAAATGAACTAAACTTAATTCATTCTATGTCACATGGCACTTATACAATCAATCAAACTGCATTCATTCATTCAAAGGATCAAACTGCGTTCGTTCATTGAATACATCAAACTTAATTCCTTCATGCAAACAAGCAAATGAACCCATCTTCTTTCAGTTATTCAATTAATGAAATGCCATTCAATGAATCAAAATCCTCTCATTCATGCAGTGAGTCAAGCACAACTTACTCATTCAATGATTTTCCACTCATTCTTTCAATGATCAAGCTTCATTCATTCATTCATTGGAACAAACGGCATTCATTGATATGCCAAACCAAACCACATTTATTCATTCAAATTATCCAATGCCAGATTTACATTAAATGAATTAACCTACCTTCATTCAGTCAATCAAATGTCAGTCAATAATTAAATGAATTGAACCACATTCATTCATTCAATAAATTACACGTCATTGTTTAATTCAGAATATAAAACTGCAGTCATTCAACCAAAGTTTATTCATTCATTATTCTGTATTTAATGTAACAAACACCACTTATTAATGCAATGAATCACAATGCGTTCATTTATTCAATGGATCAAACTCCACTTCTTCATTCAATGTTTTCAATCTTCATTCATTCAATGAATCAAGCTTTATTCATGCAATGATGCAAATTACAGTGAATCAATTGTCAATCATACATTACAATCAATGAATTAAACAATATCGGTAATTCTCACACAAGGGATTCAGTAAATCAAGCTTCATTCATCCATTCCATGTATCAAAGGGCTTTCAATACATGAAAGAATCAAACAGCATTCGTTCATTGAAAGAACCAAGCCCCAAAAATACATTCAATGTTTCAAGCCTCAATTGTTCATTCCATGAATCAAGCTTCATTCTTCCGTTCTATGAATCAAGTTGGATTCATTCATTCATACAATGAACCAAACTGCATTTATTTATTTAGTGAATCAAACATCGAACGTAAATAATGTGCACTTAGTGGGGCTCCATTTACATGTCAAATGATTCAAACTGCATTCATTTTTATAAAAAGGCATGAAACAAACAACATTCATTCAATGAAACTGTATTTTCATACATGCAAAGAATCTAATTGTATTCAAACATTCAATGAATCAATCGTCATTAGTTCATTCTTTTCATCTAACTGGTGTGATTCATTCGATGCATCAAACTTTAACCATTAATTAAACGGACCAAACTTCATTAACTGAGTGACATTCATTCATTAAATGAATCAAACCATATTTATACATTCAGCGAATCAGAAATGAGGCATACGTCAAATCACGTAATCTGCCTTAATTCATTCAATGAATGTAAGACATTCATTCAGAATAGTAAAGCAAGCTCATTCAGTCAACAGATCGAACTGCTTTCATTCATTAAATGAAAACAAAAAGCATAATGCCTTCATGCAATGAATCAAAGGCACTAAATCATTCAATGAATCAAGTAGCATTCATTCGTTCAATGAAACAGATTGCTTTTTGTCATTCAATGAATGAAAGTCCACTCAAATATTCAATGAAGCCAGCAACATTCAATCATTCAATGAATCAAACTTCATCCGTTCATTTAGTACATTAAAACTGCGCTCATTCATTCAATGCATCAAACGTTATTCATTTTTTAAATGAACTAAACTTAATTCATTCTATGTCACATGGCACTTATACAATCAATCAAACTGCATTCATTCATTCAAAGGATCAAACGTCAATCGTTCATTGAATACATCAAACTTAATTCCTTCATGCAAACAAGCAAATGAACCCATCTTCTTTCAGTTATTCAATTAATGAAATGACATTCAATGAATCAAATTCCTCTCATTCATGCAGTGAGTCAAGCACAACTTACTCATTCAATGATTTTCCACTCATTCTTTCAATGATCAAGCTTCATTCATTCATTCAATGGAACAAACGGCATTCATTGATATGCCAAACCAAACCACATTTATTCATTCGAATTATCCAATGTCAGATTTACATTTAATGAATTAACCTACCTTCATTCAGTCAATCAAATGTCAGTCAATAATTAAATGAATTGAACCACATTCATTCATTCAATAAATTACACGTCATTGTTTTATTCAGGATATAAAACTGCAGTCATTCAACCAAACTTTATTCATTCATTAAGTGAACGTCATATTATACTGTCATTTAATGTAACAAATAGCACTTATTAATACCATGAATCACAATGCATTCATTTACTCAATGGATCAAACTCCACTTCTTCATTCAATGTTTTCAATCTTCATTCATTCAATGAATCAAGCTTTATTCATGCAATGATGTAAATTACAGTGAATCAAATGTCAATCATACATTACAATCAATGAATTAAACAATATCGGTAATTCTCACACAAGGGATTCAGTGAATCAAGCTTCATTCATCCATTCCATGTCTCAAAGGGCTTTCAATACATGAATGAATCAAACAGCATTCGTTCATTGAAAGAACCAAGCCCCAAAAATACATGCAATGTTTCAAGCCTCAATTGTTCATTCCATGAATTCAGCTTCATTCTTCCATTCTATGAATCAAGTTGGATTCATTCATTCATACAATGAACCAAACTGCATTTATTTATTTAGTGAATCAAACATCGAACGTAAATAATGTGCACTTAGTGGGGCTCCATTTACATGTCAAATGATTCAAACTGCTTTCATTTTTATAAAAAGGCATGAAACAAACAACATTCATTCAATGAAACTGTATTTTTATACATGCAAAGAATCTAATTGTATTCAAACATTCAATGAATCAGTCGTCATTAGTTCATTCTTTTCATCTAACTGGTGTGATTCATTCGATGCATCAAACTTTAACCATTAATTAAACGGACCAAACTTCATTAACTGAGTGACATTCATTCATTAAATGAATCAAACCATATTTATACATTCAGCGAATCAGAAATGAGGCATACGTCAAATCACGTAATCTGCCTTAATTCATTCAATGAATGTAAGTCATTCATTCAGAATAGTAAAGTAAGCTCATTCAGTCAACAGATCCAACTGCTTTCATTCATTAAATGAAAACAAAAAGCATAATGCCTTCAAGCAATGAATCAAAGGCACTAAATCATTCAATGAATCAAGTAACATTCATTCGTTCAATGAAACAGATTGCTTTTTGTCATTCAATGAATGAAACTCCACTCAAATATTCAATGAAACCAGCTACATTCATTCATTCAATGAATCAAACTTCATACGTTCATTTAATACATTAAAACTGCGCTCATTCATTCAATGCATCAAACGTTATTCATTTTTTAAATGAACTAAACTTAATTCATTCTATGTCACATGGCACTTATACAATCAATCAAACGGCATTCATTCATTCAAAGGATCAAAGTTCGTTCGTTCATTGAATACATCAAACTTAATTCCTTCATGCAAACAAGCAAATGGACCCATCTTCTTTCAGTTATTCAATTAATGAAATGACATTCAATGAATCAAATTCCTCTCATTCATGCAGTGAGTCAAGCACAACTTACTCATTCAATGATTTTCCACTCTTTCTTTCAATGATCAAGCTTCATTCATTCATTCAATGGAACAAACTGCATTCATTGATATGCCAAACCAAACCACATTTATTCATTCAAATTATCCAACGTCAGATTTACATTAAATGAATTAACCTACCTTCTATCAGTCAATCAAATGTCAGTTAATAATTAAATGAATTGAACCACTTTCATTCATTCAATAAATTACACGTCATTGTTTTATTCAGTATATAAAACTGCAGTCATTCAACCAAACTTTATTCATTCATTAAGTGAACGTCATATTATTCAGTCATTTAATGTAACAAATAGCACTTATTAATGCAATGAATCACAATGCATTCATTTATTCAATGGATCAAACTCCACTTCTTCATTTATTGTGTTCAATCTTCATTCATTCAATGCAATGATGTAAATTACAGTGAATCAAATGTCAATCATACATTACAATCAATGAATTAAACAATATCGGAAATTCTCACACAAGGGATTCATCTAACTGGTGTGATTCATTCGATGCATCAAACTTTAACCATTAATTAAATGAATCAAACTTCATTAACTGAGTGACATTCATTCATTAAATGAATCAAACCACATTTATTCATTCAGCGAATCAAAAATGAGGCATACGTCAAATCAATTAAACTGCCTTGATTCATTCAATGAATCGAAGTCATTCATTCAGCATAGAAAAGTATGCTCATTCATTCAACAGATCCAACTGCTTTCATTCATTACATGAAAACAAAAAGCATAATGCCTTCATGCAATGAATCAAAGGCAATAAATCAATCAATTCGTTCAATGAAACAGATTGCTTTTTGTCATTCAATGAATGAAACTCCACTCAAATATTCAATGAAACCAACTACATTCATTCATTCAATGAATCAAACTTCATACGTTCATTTAATACATTAAAACTGCGCTCATACATTCAATGCATCAAAGTTATTCCTTTTTTAAATGAACTGAACTTAATTCATTCTATGTCACATGGCACTTATACAATCAATCAAACTGCATTCATTCATTCAAAGGATCAAACTGCGTTCGTTCATTGAATACATCAAACTTAATTCCTTCATGCAAACAAGCAAATGAACCCATCTTCTTTCAGTTATTCAATTAATGAAATGACATTCAATGAATCAAATTCCTCTCATTCATGCAGTGAGTCAAGCACAACTTACTCATTCAATGATTTTCCACTCATTCTTTTCAATGATCAAGCTTCATTCATTCATTCAATGGAACAAACGGCATTCATTGATATGCCAAACCAAACCACATTTATTCATTCGAATTATCCAATGTCAGATTTACATTTAATGAATTAACCTACCTTCATTCAGTCAATCAAATGTCAGTCAATAATTAAATGAATTGAACCACATTCATTCATTCAATAAATTACACGTCATTGTTTCATTCAGAATATAAAACTGCAGTCATTCAACCAAACTTTATTCATTCATTCCGTGAACGTCATATTATACTGTCATTTAATGTAACAAATAGCACTTATTAATACAATGAATCACAATGCATTCATTTACTCAATGGATCAAACTCCACTTCTTCATTCAATGTTTTCAATCTTCATTCATTCAATGAATCAAGCTTTATTCATGCAATGATGTAAATTATAGTGAATCAAATGTCAATCATACATTACAATCAATGAATTAAACAATATCGGTAATTCTCACACGAGGGATTCAGTGAATCAAGCTTCATTCATCCATTCCATGTATCAACGGGCTTTCAATACATGAAAGAATCAAACAGCATTCGTTCATTGAAAGAACCAAGACCCAAACATACATTCAATGTTTCAAGCCTCAATTGTTCATTCCATGAATCAAGCTTCATTCTTCCGTTCTATGAATCAAACTGCATTCATTCATTCATACAATGAACCAAACTGCATTTATTTATTTAGTGAATCAAACATCGAACGTAAATAATGTGCACTTAGTGGGGCTCCATTTACATGTCAAATGATTCAAACTGCATTCATTTTTATAAAAAGGCATGAAACAAACAACATTCATTCAATGAAACTGTATTTTTATACAGGCAAAGAATCTGATTGTATTCAAACATTCAATGAATCAGTCGTCATTAGTTCATTCTTTTCAGCTAACTGGTGTGATTCATTCGATGCATCAAACTTTAACCATTTCTTAAATGAACCAAACTTCATTAACTGAGTGACATTCATTCATTAAATGAATCAATCCACATTTATTCATTCAGCGAATCAAAAATGAGGCATACGTCAAATCAATTAAACTGCCTTAATTCATTCAATGAATCGAAGTCATTCATTCAGCATAGAAAAGTATGCTCATTCATTCAACAGATCCAACTGCTTTCATTCATTAAATGAAAACAAAAAGCATAATGCCTTCATGCAATGAATCAAAGGCAATAAATCATTCAATGAATCAAGTAACATTCATTCGTTCAATGAAACAGATTGCTTTTTGTCATTAAATGAATGAAACTTCACTCAAATATTCAATGAAACCAGCTACATTCATTCATTCAATGAATCAAACTTCATACGTTCATTTAATACATTAAAACTGCGCTCATTCATTCAATGCATCAAACGTTATTCATTTTTCAAATGAAATAAACTTAATTCATTCGATGTCACATGGCACTTATACAATCAATCAAACTGCATTCATTCATTCAAAGGATCAAAGTTCGTTCGTTCATTGAATACATCAAACTTAATTCCTTCATGCAAACAAGCAAATGAACCAATCTTCTTTCAGTCATTCAATTAATGAAATGACATTCAATGAATCAAATTCCTCTCATTCAGGCAGTGAGTCAAGCAAAACTTACTCATTCAATGATTTTCCACTCATTCTTTCAATGATCAAGCTTCATTCATTCATTCAATGGAACAAACGGCATTCATTGATATGCCAAACCAAACCACATTTATTCATTCAAATTATCCAATGCCAGATTTACATTTAATGAATTAACCTACCTTCATTCAGTCAATCAAATGTCAGTCAATAATTAAATGAATTGAACCACATTCATTCATTCAATAAATTACACGTCATTGTTTCATTCAGAATATAAAACTGCAGTCATTCAACCAAAGTTTATTCATTCATTACGTCAACGTCACATTATTCTGTCATTTAATGTAACAAACAGCACTTATTAATGCAATGAATCACAATGCATTCAATTATTCAATGGATCAAACTCCACTTCTTCATTCAATGTTTTCAATCTTCATTCATTCAATGCAATGATGTAAATTACAGTGAATCAAATGTCAATCATACATTACAATCAATGAATTAAACAATATCGGTAATTCTCACACAAGGGATTCAGTGAATCAAGCTTCATTCATCCATTCCATGTCTCAAAGGGCTTTCAATACATGAATGAATCAAACAGCATTCGTTCATTGAAGGAACCAAGCCCCAAAAATACATTCAATGTTTCAAGCCTCAATTGTTCATTCCATGAATCCAGCTTCATTCTTCCATTCTATGAATCAAGTTGGATTCATTCATTCATACAATGAACCAAACTGCATTTATTTATTTAGTGAATCAAACATCGAACGTAAATAATGTGCACTTAGTGGGGTTCCATGTACATGTCAAATGATTCAAACTGCATTCATTTTTATAAAAAGGCATGAAACAAACAACATTCATTCAATGAAACTGTATTTTCATACATGCAAAGAAACTGATTGTATTCAAACATTCAATGAATCAATCGTCATTAGTTCATTCTTTTCATCTAACTGGTGTGATTCATTCGATGCATCAAACTTTAACCATTAACTAAACGGACCAAACTTCATTAACTGAGTGACATTCATTCATTAAATGAATCAAACCACATTTATTCATTCTGAGAATCAAAAATGAGGCATACGTCAAATCAATTAAACTGCCTTGATTCATTCAATGAATCGAAGTCATTCATTCAGCATAGAAAAGTATGCTCATTCATTCATCAGATCCAACTGCTTTCATTCATTAAATGAAAACAAAAAGCATAATGCCTTCAAGCAATGAATCAAAGGCACTGAATCATTCAATGAATCAAGTAACATTCATTCGTTCAATGAAACAGATTGCTTTTTGTCATTCAATGAATGAAACTCCACTCAAATATTCAATGAAACCAGCTACATTCATTCATTCAATGAATCAAACTTCATACGTTCATTTAATACATTAAAACTGCGCTCATTCATTCAATGCATCAAACGTTATTCATTTTTTAAATGAACTAAACTTAATTCATTCTATGTCACATGGCACTTATACAATCAATCAAACTGCATTCATTCATTCAAAGGATCAAACGTCATTCGTTCATTGAATACATCAAACTTAATTCCTTCATGCAAACAAGCAAATGAACCCATCTACTTTCAGTTATTCAATTAATGAAATGACATTCAATGAATCAAATTTTTCTCATTCATGCAGTGAGTCAAGCACAACTTACTCATTCAATGATTTTCCACTCATTCATTCAATGATCAAGCTACATTCATTCATTCAATGGAACAAACTGCATTCATTGATATGCCAAACCAAACCACTTTTATTCATTCAAATTATCCAACGTCAGATTTACATTAAATGAATTAACCTACCTTCATTCAGTCAATCAAATGTCAGTTAATAATTAAATGAATTGAACCACTTTCATTCATTCAATAAATTGCACGTCATTGTTTTATTCAGGATATAAAACTGCAGTCATTCAACCAAACTTTATTCATTCATTAAGTGAACGTCATATTATTCAGTCATTTAATGTAACAAATAGCACTTATTAATGCAATGAATCACAATGCATTCATTTATTCAATGGATCAAACTCCACTTCTTCATTTAATGTTTTCAATCTTCATTCATTCAATGCAATGATGTAAATTACAGTGAATCAAATGTTAATCATACATTACAATCAATGAATTAAACAATATCGGTAATTCTCACACAAGGGATTCAGTGAATCAAGCTTCATTTATCCATTCCATGTATCAAAGGGCTTTCAATACATGAATGAATCAAACAGCATTCGTATATTGAAAGAACCAAGCCCCCAAAATACATTCAATGATTCAAGCTTCAATTGTTCATTATGAATTAAACTGCATTCATTCATTCATACATTGTTTATTTAGTGAATCAAACATCGAACGTAAATGAAGTGCACTTAGTGGGGCTCCATTTACATGTCAAATGATTCAAACTGCAATCATTTTTATTAAAGGGCATGAAACAAACAACATTCATTCAATGAAACTGTATTTTTATACATGCAATGAATCTAATTGTATTCAAACATTCAATGAATCAGTCGTCATTAGTTCATTCTTTTCATCTAACTGGTGTGATTCATTCGATGCATCAAACTTTAATCATTAATTAAATGAACCAAACTTCATTAACTGAGTGACATTCATTCATTAAATGAATCAAACCACATTTATTCATTCAGCGAATCAAAAATGAGGCATACGTCAAATCAATTAAACTGCCTTAATTCATTCAATGAATCGAAGTCATTCATTCAGAATAGAAAAGTATGCTCATTCATTCAACAGATCCAACTGCTTTCATTCATTAAATGAAAACAAAAAGCATAATGCCTTCATGCAATGAATCAAAGGCAATAAATCATTCAATGAATCAAGTAACATTCATTCGTTCAATGAAACAGATTGCTTTTTGTCATTCAATGTCATTCAAATATTCAATGAAATATTCAGCTACATTCATTCATTCAATGAATCAAACTTCATACGTTCATTTAATACATTAAAACTGCGCTCATTCATTCAATGCATCAAACGTTATTCATTTTTTAAATGAACTAAACTTAATTCATTCTATGTCACATGGCACTTATACAATCAATCAAACTGCATTCATTCATTCAAAGGATCAAACTGCGTTCGTTCATTGAATACATCAAACTTAATTCCTTCATGCAAACAAGCAAATAAACCCATCTTCTTTCAGTTATTCAATTAATGAAATGCCATTCAATGAATCAAATTCCTCTCATTCATGCAGTGAGTCAAGCACAACTTACTCATTCAATGATTTTCCACTCATTCATTCAATGATCAAGCTTCATTCATTCATTCATTGGAACAAACGGCATTCATTGATATGCCAAACCAAACCACATTTATTCATTCAAATTATCCAATGCCAGATTTACATTAAATGAATTAACCTACCTTCATTCAGTCAATCAAATGTCAGTCAATAATTAAATGAATTGAACCACATTCATTCATTCAATAAATTACACGTCATTGTTTAATTCAGAATATAAAACTGCAGTCATTCAACCAAAGTTTATTCATTCATTATTCTGTATTTAATGTAACAAACACCACTTATTAATGCAATGAATCACAATGCGTTCATTTATTCAATGGATCAAACTCCACTTCTTCATTCAATGTTTTCAATCTTCATTCATTCAATGAATCAAGCTTTATTCATGCAATGATGCAAATTACAGTGAATCAATTGTCAATCATACATTACAATCAATGAATTAAACAATATCGGTAATTCTCACACAAGGGATTCAGTAAATCAAGCTTCAATCATCCATTCCATGTATCAAAGGGCTTTCAATACATGAAAGAATCAAACAGCATTCGTTCATTGAAAGAACCAAGCCCCAAAAATACATTCAATGTTTCAAGCCTCAATTGTTCATTCCATGAATCAAGCTTCATTCTTCCGTTCTATGAATCAAGTTGGATTCATTCATTCATACAATGAACCAAACTGCATTTATTTATTTAGTGAATCAAACATCGAACGTAAATAATGTGCACTTAGTGGGGCTCCATTTACATGTCAAATGATTCAAACCGCTTTCATTTTTATAAAAAGGCATGAAACAAACAACATTCATTCAATGAAACTGTATTTTCATACATGCAAAGAATCTAATTGTATTCAAACATTCAATG
This sequence comes from Chiloscyllium plagiosum, assembly GCF_037043375.1. Classification (NCBI taxonomy): domain Eukaryota; kingdom Metazoa; phylum Chordata; class Chondrichthyes; order Orectolobiformes; family Hemiscylliidae; genus Chiloscyllium; species Chiloscyllium plagiosum. The sequence continues at coordinate 58,166,517 of NW_028270141.1, forward strand.
AATCAATCGTCATTAGTTCATTCTTTTCATCTAACTGGTGTGATTCATTCGATGCATCAAACTTTAACCATTAATTAAACGGACCAAACTTCATTAACTGAGTGACATTCATTCATTAAATGAATCAAACCATATTTATACATTCAGCGAATCAGAAATGAGGCATACGTCAAATCACGTAATCTGCCTTAATTCATTCAATGAATGTAAGACATTCATTCAGAATAGTAAAGCAAGCTCATTCAGTCAACAGATCGAACTGCTTTCATTCATTAAATGAAAACAAAAAGCATAATGCCTTCATGCAATGACTCAAAGGCACTAAATCATTCAATGAATCAAGTAGCATTCATTCGTTCAATGAAACAGATTGCTTTTTGTCATTCAATGAATGAAAGTCCACTCAAATATTCAATGAAGCCAGCAACATTCAATCATTCAGTGAATCAAACTTCATCCGTTCCTTTAGTACATTAATACTGCGCTCATTCATTCAATGCATCAAACGTTATTCATTTTTTAAATGAACTAAACTTAATTCATTCTATGTCACATGGCACTTATACAATCAATCAAACTGCATTCATTCATTCAAAGGATCAAACGTCAATCGTTCATTGAATACATCAAACTTAATTCCTTCATGCAAACAAGCAAATGAACCCATCTTCTTTCAGTTATTCAATTAATGAAATGACATTCAATGAATCAAATTCCTCTCATTCATGCAGTGAGTCAAGCACAACTTACTCATTCAATGATTTTCCACTCATTCTTTCAATGATCAAGCTTCATTCATTCATTCAATGGAACAAACGGCATTCATTGATATGCCAAACCAAACCACATTTATTCATTCGAATTATCCAATGTCAGATTTACATTTAATGAATTAACCTACCTTCATTCAGTCAATCAAATGTCAGTCAATAATTAAATGAATTGAACCACATTCATTCATTCAATAAATTACACGTCATTGTTTTATTCAGGATATAAAACTGCAGTCATTCAACCAAACTTTATTCATTCATTAAGTGAACGTCATATTATACTGTCATTTAATGTAACAAATAGCACTTATTAATACAATGAATCACAATGCATTCATTTACTCAATGGATCAAACTCCACTTCTTCATTCAATGTTTTCAATCTTCATTCATTCAATGAATCAAGCTTTATTCATGCAATGATGTAAATTACAGTGAATCAAATGTCAATCAAACATTACAATCAATGAATTAAACAATATCGGTAATTCTCACACAAGGGATTCAGTGAATCAAGCTTCATTCATCCATTCCATGTCTCAAAGGGCTTTCAATACATGAATGAATCAAACAGCATTCGTTCATTGAAAGAACCAAGCCCCAAAAATACATTCAATGTTTCAAGCCTCAATTGTTCATTCCATGAATTCAGCTTCATTCTTCCATTCTATGAATCAAGTTGGATTCATTCATTCATACAATGAACCAAACTGCATTTATTTATTTAGTGAATCAAACATCGAACGTAAATAATGTGCACTTAGTGGGGCTCCATTTACATGTCAAATGATTCAAACTGCTTTCATTTTTATAAAAAGGCATGAAACAAACAACATTCATTCAATGAAACTGTATTTTTATACATGCAAAGAATCAAACATTCAATGAATCAATCGTCATTAGTTCATTCTTTTCATCTAACTGGTGTGATTCATTCGATGCATCAAACTTTAACCATTAATTAAACGGACCAAACTTCATTAACTGAGTGACAGTCATTCATTAAATGAATCAAACCACATTTATTCATTCAGCGAATCAGATATGAGGCATACGTCAAATGACGTAAGCTGCCTTAATTCATTCAATGAAAGTAAGACATTCATTCAGAATAGAAAAGTAAGCTCATTCATTCAACAGATCGAACTGCTTTCATTCATTAAATGAAAACAAAAAGCATAATGCCTTCATGCAATGAATCAAAGGCAATAAATCATTCAATGAATCAAGTAGCATTCATTCGTTCAATGAAACAGATTGCTTTTTGTCATTCAATGAATGAAAGTCCACTCAAATATTCAATGAAGCCAGCAACATTCAATCATTCAATGAATCAAACTTCATTCGTTCATTTAGTACATTAAAACTGCGCTCCTTCATTCAATACATCAAACGTTATTCATTTTTTAAATGAACTAAACTTAATTCATTCTATGTCACATGGCACTTATACAATCAATCAAACTGCATTCATTCATTCAAAGGATCAAACGTCATTCGTTCATTGAATACATCAAACTTAATTCCTTCATGCAAACAAGCAAATGAACCCATCTTCTTTCAGTTATTCAATTAATGAAATGACATTCAATGAATCAAATTTTTCTCATTCATGCAGTGAGTCAAGCACAACTTACTCATTCAATGATATTCCACTCAATCATTCAATGATCAAGCTACATTCATTCATTCAATGGAACAAACTGCATTCATTGATATGCCAAACCAAACCACTTTTATTCATTCAAATTATCCAACGTCAGATTTACATTAAATGAATTAACCTACCTTCATTCAGTCAATCAAATGTCAGTTAATAATTAAATGAATTGAACCACTTTCATTCATTCAATAAATTGCACGTCATTGTTTTATTCAGGATATAAAACTGCAGTCATTCAACCAAACTTTATTCATTCATTAAGTGAACGTCATATTATTCAGTCATTTAATGTAACAAATAGCACTTATTAATGCAATGAATCACAATGCATTCATTTATTCAATGGATCAAACTCCACTTCTTCATTTAATGTTTTCAATCTTCATTCATTCAATGAATCAAGCTTTATTCATGCAATGATGTAAATTACAGTGAATCAAATGTCAATCATACATTACAATCAATGAATTAAACAATATCGGTAATTCTCACACAAGGGATTCAGTGAATCAAGCTTCATTCATCCATTCCATGTCTCAAAGGGCTTTCAATACATGAATGAATCAAACAGCATTCGTTCATTGAAAGAACCAAGCCCCAAAAATACATTCAATGTTTCAAGCCTCAATTGTTCATTCCATGAATTCAGCTTCATTCTTCCATTCTATGAATCAAGTTGGATTCATTCATTCATACAATGAACCAAACTGCATTTATTTATTTAGTGAATCAAACATCGAACGTAAATAATGTGCACTTAGTGGGGCTCCATTTACATGTCAAATGATTCAAACTGCTTTCATTTTTATAAAAAGGCATGAAACAAACAACATTCATTCAATGAAACTGTATTTTTATACATGCAAAGAATCTAATTGTATTCAAACATTCAATGAATCAATCGTCATTAGTTCATTCTTTTCATCTAACTGGTGTGATTCATTCGATGCATCAAACTTTAACCATTAATTAAACGGACCAAACTTCATTAACTGAGTGACATTCATTCATTAAATGAATCAAACCATATTTATACATTCAGCGAATCAGATATGAGGCATACGTCAAATGACGTAAGCTGCCTTAATTCATTCAATGAAAGTAAGACATTCATTCAGAATAGAAAAGTAAGCTCATTCATTCAACAGATCGAACTGCTTTCATTCATTAAATGAAAACAAAAAGCATAATACCTTCATGCAATGAATCAAAGGCAATAAATCATTCAATGAATCAAGTAGCATTCATTCGTTCAATGAAACAGATTGCTTTTTGTCATTCAATGAATGAAAGTCCACTCAAATATTCAATGAAGCCAGCAACATTCAATCATTCAATGAATCAAACTTCATTCGTTCATTTAGTACATTAAAACTGCGCTCCTTCATTCAATACATCAAACGTTATTCATTTTTTAAATGAACTAAACTTAATTCATTCTATGTCACATGGCACTTATACAATCAATCAAACTGCATTCATTCATTCAAAGGATCAAACGTCATTCGTTCATTGAATACATCAAACTTAATTCCTTCATGCAAACAAGCAAATGAACCCATCTTCTTTCAGTTATTCAATTAATGAAATGACATTCAATGAATCAAATTCCTCTCATTCATGCAGTGAGTCAAGCACAACTTACTCATTCAATGATTTTCCACTCATTCATTCAATGATCAAGCTTCATTCATTCATTCAATGGAACAAACTGCATTCATTGATATGCCAAACCAAACCACTTTTATTCATTCAAATTATCCAACGTCAGATTTACATTAAATGAATTAACCTACCTTCATTCAGTCAATCAAATGTCAGTTAATAATTAAATGAATTGAACCACTTTCATTCATTCAATAAATTACACGTCATTGTTTTATTCAGGATATAAAACTGCAGTCATTCAACCAAACTTTATTCATTCATTAAGTGAACGTCATATTATTCAGTCATTTAATGTAACAAATAGCACTTATTAATGCAATGAATCACAATGCATTCATTTATTCAATGGATCAAACTCCACTTCTTCATTTAATGTTTTCAATCTTCATTCATTCAATGCAATGATGTAAATTACAGTGAATCAAATGTTAATCATACATTACAATCAATGAATTAAACAATATCGGTAATTCTCACACAAGGGATTCAGTGAATCAAGCTTCATTTATCCATTCCATGTATCAAAGGGCTTTCAATACATGAATGAATCAAACAGCATTCGTATATTGAAAGAACCAAGCCCCCAAAATACATTCAATGATTCAAGCTTCAATTGTTCATTATGAATTAAACTGCATTCATTCATTCATACATTGTTTATTTAGTGAATCAAACATCGAACGTAAATGAAGTGCACTTAGTGGGGCTCCATTTACATGTCAAATGATTCAAACTGCAATCATTTTTATTAAAGGGCATGAAACAAACAACATTCATTCAATGAAACTGTATTTTTATAGATGCAATGAATCTAATTGTATTCAAACATTCAATGAATCAGTCGTCATTAGTTCATTCTTTTCATCTAACTGGTGTGATTCATTCGATGCATCAAACTTTAACCATTACTTAAATGAACCAAACTTCATTAACTGAGTGACATTCATTCATTAAATGAATCAAACCACATTTATTCATTCAGCGAATCAAAAATGAGGCATACGTCAAATCAATTAAACTGCCTTAATTCATTCAATGAATCGAAGTCATTCATTCAGCATAGAAAAGTATGCTCATTCATTCAACAGATCCAACTGCTTTCATTCATTAAATGAAAACAAAAAGCATAATGCCTTCATGCAATGAATCAAAGGCAATAAATCATTCAATGAATCAAGTAACATTCATTCGTTCAATGAAACAGATTGCTTTTTGTCATTCAATGTCATTCAAATATTCAATGAAACCAGCTACATTCATTCATTCAATGAAACAAACTTCATACGTTCATTTAATACATTAAAACTGCGCTCATTCATTCAATGCATCAAACGTTATTCATTTTTTAAATGAACTAAACTTAATTCATTCTATGTCACATGGCACTTATACAATCAATCAAACTGCATTCATTCATTCAAAGGATCAAACTGCGTTCGTTCATTGAATACATCAAACTTAATTCCTTCATGCAAACAAGCAAATGAACCCATCTTCTTTCAGTTATTCAATTAATGAAATGACATTCAATGAATCAAATTCCTCTCATTCATGCAGTGAGTCAAGCACAACTTACTCATTCAATGATTTTCCACTCATTCTTTCAATGATCAAGCTTCATTCATTCATTCAATGGAACAAACGGCATTCATTGATATGCCAAACCAAACCACATTTATTCATTCGAATTATCCAATGTCAGATTTACATTTAATGAATTAACCTACCTTCATTCAGTCAATCAAATGTCAGTCAATAATTAAATGAATTGAACCACATTCATTCATTCAATAAATTACACGTCATTGTTTTATTCAGGATATAAAACTGCAGTCATTCAACCAAACTTTATTCATTCATTAAGTGAACGTCATATTATACTGTCATTTAATGTAACAAATAGCACTTATTAATACAATGAATCACAATGCATTCATTTACTCAATGGATCAAACTCCACTTCTTCATTCAATGTTTTCAATCTTCATTCATTCAATGAATCAAGCTTTATTCATGCAATGATGTAAATTACAGTGAATCAAATGTCAATCATACATTACAATCAATGAATTAAACAATATCGGTAATTCTCACACAAGGGATTCAGTGAATCAAGCTTCATTCATCCATTCCATGTCTCAAAGGGCTTTCAATACATGAATGAATCAAACAGCATTCGTTCATTGAAAGAACCAAGCCCCAAAAATACATTCAATGTTTCAAGCCTCAATTGTTCATTCCATGAATTCAGCTTCATTCTTCCATTCTATGAATCAAGTTGGATTCATTCATTCATACAATGAACCAAACTGCATTTATTTATTTAGTGAATCAAACATCGAACGTAAATAATGTGCACTTAGTGGGGCTCCATTTACATGTCAAATGATTCAAACTGCTTTCATTTTTATAAAAAGGCATGAAACAAACAACATTCATTCAATGAAACTGTATTTTTATACATGCAAAGAATCTAATTGTATTCAAACATTCAATGAATCAATCGTCATTAGTTCATTCTTTTCATCTAACTGGTGTGATTCATTCGATGCATCAAACTTTAACCATTAATTAAACGGACCAAACTTCATTAACTGAGTGACATTCATTCATTAAATGAATCAAACCATATTTATACATTCAGCGAATCAGATATGAGGCATACGTCAAATGACGTAAGCTGCCTTAATTCATTCAATGAAAGTAAGACATTCATTCAGAATAGAAAAGTAAGCTCATTCATTCAACAGATCGAACTGCTTTCATTCATTAAATGAAAACAAAAAGCATAATGCCTTCATGCAATGAATCAAAGGCAATAAATCATTCAATGAATCAAGTAGCATTCATTCGTTCAATGAAACAGATTGCTTTTTGTCATTCAATGAATGAAAGTCCACTCAAATATTCAATGAAGCCAGCAACATTCAATCATTCAATGAATCAAACTTCATTCGTTCATTTAGTACATTAAAACTGCGCTCCTTCATTCAATACATCAAACGTTATTCATTTTTTAAATGAACTAAACTTAATTGTGTCACATGGCACTTATACAATCAATCAAACTGCATTCATTCATTCAAAGGATCAAACGTCATTCGTTCATTGAATACATCAAACTTAATTCCTTCATGCAAACAAGCAAATGAACCCATCTTCTTTCAGTTATTCAATTAATGAAATGACATTCAATGAATCAAATTCCTCTCATTCATGCAGTGAGTCAAGCACAACTTACTCATTCAATGATTTTCCACTCATTCATTCAATGATCAAGCTTCATTCATTCATTCAATGGAACAAACTGCATTCATTGATATACCAAACCAAACCACTTTTATTCATTCAAATTATCCAACGTCAGATTTACATTAAATGAATTAACCTACCTTCATTCAGTCAATCAAATGTCAGTTAATAATTAAATGAATTGAACCACTTTCATTCATTCAATAAATTACACGTCATTGTTTTATTCAGGATATAAAACTGCAGTCATTCAACCAAACTTTATTCATTCATTAAGTGAACGTCATATTATTCAGTCATTTAATGTAACAAATAGCACTTATTAATGCAATGAATCACAATGCATTCATTTATTCAATGGATCAAACTCCACTTCTTCATTTAATGTTTTCAATCTTCAATCATTCAATGCAATGATGTAAATTACAGTGAATCAAATGTTAATCATACATTACAATCAATGAATTAAACAATATCGGTAATTCTCACACAAGGGATTCAGTGAATCAAGCCTCATTTATCCATTCCATGTATCAAAGGGCTTTCAATACATGAATGAATCAAACAGCATTCGTATATTGAAAGAACCAAGCCCCCAAAATACATTCAATGATTCAAGCTTCAATTGTTCATTATGAATTAAACTGCATTCATTCATTCATACATTGTTTATTTAGTGAATCAAACATCGAACGTAAATGAAGTGCACTTAGTGGGGCTCCATTTACATGTCAAATGATTCAAACTGCAATCATTTTTATTAAAGGGCATGAAACAAACAACATTCATTCAATGAAACTGTATTTTTATACATGCAATGAATCTAATTGTATTCAAACATTCAATGAATCAGTCGTCATTAGTTCATTCTTTTCATCGAACTGGTGTGATTCATTCGATGCATCAAACTTTAACCATTAATTAAATGAACCAAACTTCATTAACTGAGTGACATTCATTCATTAAATGAATCAAACCACATTTATTCATTCAGCGAATCAAAAATGAGGCATACGTCAAATCAATTAAACTGCCTTAATTCATTCAATGAATCGAAGTCATTCATTCAGCATAGAAAAGTATGCTCATTCATTCAACAGATCCAACTGTTTTCATTCATTAAATGAAAACAAAAAGCATAATGCCTTCATGCAATGAATCAAAGGCAATAAATCATTCAATGAATCAAGTAACATTCATTCGTTCAATGAAACAGATTGCTTTTTGTCATTCAATGTCATTCAAATATTCAATGAAACCAGCTACATTCATTCATTCAATGAATCAAACTTCATACGTTCATTTAATACATTAAAACTGCGCTCATTCATTCAATGCATCAAACGTTATTCATTTTGTAAATGAACTAAACTTAATTCATTCTATGTCACATGGCACTTATACAATCAATCAAACTGCATTCATTCATTCAAAGGATCAAACTGCGTTCGTTCATTGAATACATCAAACTTAATTCCTTCATGCAAACAAGCAAATGAACCCATCTTCTTTCAGTTATTCAATTAATGAAATGACATTCAATGAATCAAATTCCTCTCATTCATGCAGTGAGTCAAGCACAACTTACTCATTCAATGATTTTCCACTCATTCTTTCAATGATCAAGCTTCATTCATTCATTCAATGGAACAAACGGCATTCATTGATATGCCAAACCAAACCACATTTATTCATTCAAATTATCCAATGCCAGATTTACATTAAATGAATTAACCTACCTTCATTCAGTCAATCAAATGTCAGTCAATAATTAAATGAATTGAACCACATTCATTCATTCAATAAATTACATGTCATTGTTTAATTCAGAATATAAAACTGCAGTCATTCAACCAAAGTTTATTCATTCATTACGTGAACGTCACATTATTCTGTATTTAATGTAACAAACAGCACTTATTAATGCAATGAATCACAATGCATTCATTTATTCAATGGATCAAACTCCACTTCTTCATTCAATGTTTTCAATCTTCATTCATTCAATGAATCAAGCTTTATTCATGCAATGATGTAAATTACAGTGAATCAACTGTCAATCATACATTACAATCAATGAATTAAACAATATCGGTAATTCTCACACAAGGGATTCAGTGAATCAAGCTTCATTCATCCATTCCATGTATCAAAGGGCTTTCAATACATGAAAGAATCAAACAGCATTCGTTCATTGAAAGAACCAAGCCCCAAAAATACATTCAATGTTTCAAGCCTCAATTCTTCATTCCATGAATCCAGCTTCATTCTTCCATTCTATGAATCAAGTTGGATTCATTCATTCATACAATGAACCAAACTGCATTTATTTATTTAGTGAATCAAACATCGAACGTAAATAATGTGCACTTAGTGGGGCTCCATTTACATGTCAAATGATTCAAACTGCATTCATTTTTATAAAAAGGCATGAAACAAACAACATTCATTCAATGAAACTGTATTTTTATACATGCAAAGAATCTAATTGTATTCAAACATTCAATGAATCAATCGTCATTAGTTCATTCTTTTCATCTAACTGGTGTGATTCATTCGATGCATCAAACTTTAACCATTAATTAAACGGACCAAACTTCATTAACTGAGTGACATTCATTCATTAAATGAATCAAACCATATTTATACATTCAGCGAATCAGAAATGAGGCATACGTCAAATGACGTAAGCTGCCTTAATTCATTCAATGAATGTAAGACATTCATTCAGAATAGAAAAGTAAGCTCATTCATTCAACAGATCGAACTGCTTTCATTCATTAAATGAAAACAAAAAGCATAATGCCTTCATGCAATGAATCAAACGCACTAAATCATTCAATGAATCAAGTAGCATTCATTCGTTCAGTGAAACAGATTGCTTTTTGTCATTCAATGAATGAAAGTCCACTCAAATATTCAATGAAGCCAGCAACATTCAATCATTCAATGAATCAAACTTCATTCGTTCATTTAGTACATTAAAACTGCGCTCCTTCATTCAATGCATCAAACGTTATTCATTTTTTAAATGAACTAAACTTAAATCATTGTATGTCACATGGCACTTATACAATCAATCAAACTGCATTCATTCATTCAAAGGATCAAACGTCAATCGTTCATTGAATACATCAAACTTAATTCCTTCATGCAAACAAGCAAATGAACCCATCTTCTTTCAGTTATTCAATTAATGAAATGACATTCAATGAATCAAATTCATCTCATTCATGCAGTGAGTCAAGCACAACTTACTCATTCAATGATTTTCCACTCTTTCTTTCAATGATCAAACTTCATTCATTCATTCAATGGAACAAACTGCATTCATTGATATGCCAAACCAAACCACATTTATTCATTCAAATTATCCAACGTCAGATTTACATTAAATGAATTAACCTACCTTTATTCAGTCAATCAAATGTCAGTTAATAATTACATGAATTGAACCACTTTCATTCATTCAATAAATTACACGTCATTGTTTTATTCAGTATATAAAACTGCAGTCATTCAACCAAACTTTATTCATTCATTAAGTGAACGTCATATTATTCAGTCATTTAATGTAACAAATACCACTTATTAATGCAATGAATCACAATGCATTCATTTATTCAATGGATCAAACTCCACTTCTTCATTTAATGTTTTCAATCTTCATTCATTCAATGCAATGATGTAAATTACAGTGAATCAAATGTCAATCATACATTACAATCAATGAATTAAACAATTTCGGAAATTCTCACACAAGGGATTCAGTGAATCAAGCCTCATTTATCCATTCCATGTATCAAAGGGCTTTCAATACATGAATGAATCAAACAGCATTCGTATATTGAAACAACCAAGCCCCAAAAATACATTCAATGATTCAAGCTTCAATTGTTCATTATGAATCAAACTGCATTCATTCATTCATACATTGTTTATTTAGTGAATCAAACATCGAACGTAAATAAAATGGGGCTCCATTTACATGTCAAATGATTCAAACTGCAATCATTTTTATTAAAAGGCATGAAACAAACAACATTCATTCAATGAAACTGTATTTTTATACATGCAATGAATCTAATTGTATTCAAACATTCACTGAATCAGTCGTCATTAGTTCATTCTTTTCATCTAACTGGTGTGATTCATTCGATGCATCAAACTTTAACCATTAATTAAATGAACCAAACTTCATTAACTGAGTGACATTCATTCATTAAATGAATCAAACCACATTTATTCATTCAGCGAATCAAAAATGAGGCATACGTCAAATCAAATAAACTGCCTTGATTCATTCAATGAATCGAAGTCATTCATTCAGCATAGAAAAGTATGCTCATTCATTCAACAGATCCAACTGCGTTCATTCATTAAATGAAAACAAAAAGCATAATGCCTTCATGCAATGAATCAAAGGCAATAAATCATTCAATGTATCAAGTAACATTCATTCATTCAATGAAACAGATTGCTTTTTGTCATTCAATGAATGAAACTCCACTCAAATATTCAATGAAACCAGCTACATTCATTCATTCAATGAATCAAACTTCATACGTTCATTTAATACATTAAAACTGCGCTCATTCATTCAATGCATCAAACGTTATTCATTTTTTAAATGAACTAAACTTAATTCATTCTATGTCACATGGCACTTATACAATCAATCAAACTGCATTCATTCATTCAAAGGATCAAACGTCATTCGTTCATTGAATACATCAAACTTAATTCCTTCATGCAAACAAGCAAATGAACCCATCTTCTTTCAGTTATTCAATTAATGAAATGACATTCAATGAATCCAATTCCTCTCATTCATGCAGTGAGTCAAGCACAACTTACTCATTCAATGATTTTCCACTCATTCTTTCAATGATCAAGCTTCATTCATTCATTCATTGGAACAAACGGCATTCATTGATATGCCAAACCAAACCACATTTATTCATTCAAATTATCCAATGCCAGATTTACATTAAATGAATTAACCTACCTTCATTCAGTCAATCAAATGTCAGTCAATAATTAAATGAATTGTACCACATTCATTCATTCAATAAATTACACGTCATTGTTTCATTCAGAATATAAAACTGCAGTCATTCAACCAAAGTTTATTCATTCATTACGTGAACGTCACATTATTCTGTCATTTAATGTAACAAACAGCACTTATTAATACAATGAATCACAATGCGTTCATTTATTCAATGGATCAAACTCCACTTCTTCATTCAATGTTTTCAATCTTCATTCATTCAATGAATCAAGCTTTATTCATGCAATGATGCAAATTACAGTGAATCAATTGTCAATCATACATTACAATCAATGAATTAAACAATATCGGTAATTCTCACACAAGGGATTCAGTAAATCAAGCTTCATTCATCCATTCCATGTCTCAAAGGGCTTTCAATACATGAATGAATCAAACAGCATTCGTTCATTGAAAGAACCAAGCCCCAAAAATACATTCAATGTTTCAAGCCTCAATTGTTCATTCCATGAATTCAGCTTCATTCTTCCATTCTATGAATCAAGTTGGATTCATTCATTCATACAATGAACCAACCTGCATTTATTTATTTAGTGAATCAAACATCGAACGTAAATAATGTGCACTTAGTGGGGCTCCATTTACATGTCAAATGATTCAAACTGCTTTCATTTTTATAAAAAGGCATGAAACAAACAACATTCATTCAATGAAACTGTATTTTCATACATGCAAAGCATCTAATTGTATTCAAACATTCAATGAATCAATCGTCATTAGTTCATTCTTTTCATCTAACTGGTGTGATTCATTCGATGCATCAAACTTTAACCATTAATTAAACGGACCAAACTTCATTAACTGAGTGACATTCATTCATTATATGAATCAAACCATATTTATACATTCAGCGAATCAGAAATGAGGCATACGTCAAATCACGTAATCTGCCTTAATTCATTCAATGAATGTAAGTCATTCATTCAGAATAGTAAAGTAAGCTCATTCAGTCAACAGATCCAACTGCTTTCATTCATTAAATGAAAACAAAAAGCATAATGCCTTCAAGCAATGAATCAAAGGCACTAAATCATTCAATGAATCAAGTAACATTCATTCGTTCAATGAAACAGATTGCTTTTTGTCATTCAATGAATGAAACTCCACTCAAATATTCAATGAAACCAGCTACATTCATTCATTCAATGAATCAAACTTCATACGTTCATTTAATACATTAAAACTGCGCTCATTCATTCAATGCATCAAACGTTATTCATTTTTTAAATGAACTAAACTTAATTCATTCTATGTCACATGGCACTTATACAATCAATCAAACGGCATTCATTCATTCAAAGGATCAAAGTTCGTTCGTTCATTGAATACATCAAACTTAATTCCTTCATGCAAACAAGCAAATGGACCCATCTTCTTTCAGTTATTCAATTAATGAAATGACATTCAATGAATCAAATTCCTCTCATTCATGCAGTGAGTCAAGCACAACTTACTCATTCAATGATTTTCCACTCTTTCTTTCAATGATCAAGCTTCATTCATTCATTCAATGGAACAAACTGCATTCATTGATATGCCAAACCAAACCACATTTATTCATTCAAATTATCCAACGTCAGATTTACATTAAATGAATTAACCTACCTTCTTTCAGTCAATCAAATGTCAGTTAATAATTACATGAATTGAACCACTTTCATTCATTCAATAAATTACACGTCATTGTTTTATTCAGTATATAAAACTGCAGTCATTCAACCAAACTTTATTCATTCATTAAGTGAACGTCATATTATTCAGTCATTTAATGTAACAAATAGCACTTATTAATGCAATGAATCACAATGCATTCATTTATTCAATGGATCAAACTCCACTTCTTCATTTAATGTGTTCAATCTTCATTCATTCAATGCAATGATGTAAATTACAGTGAATCAAATGTCAATCATACATTACAATCAATGAATTAAACAATATCGGAAATTCTCACACAAGGGATTCAGTGAATCAAGCTTCATTTATCCATTCCATGTATCAAAGGGCTTTCAATACATGAATGAATCAAACAGCATTCGTATATTGAAACAACCAAGCCCCAAAAAATACATTCAATGATTCAAGCTTCAATTGTTCATTATGAATCAAACTGCATTCATTCATTCATACATTGTTTATTTAGTGAATCAAACATCGAACGTAAATAAAGTGGGGCTCCATTTACATGTCAAATGATTCAAACTGCAATCATTTTTATTAAAAGGCATGAAACAAACAACATTCATTCAATGAAACTGTATTTTTATACATGCAATGCATCTAATTGTATTCAAACATTCACTGAATCAGTCGTCATTAGTTCATTCTTTTCATCTAACTGGTGTGATTCATTCGATGCATCAAACTTTAACCATTAATTAAACGGACCAAACTTCATTAACTGAGTGACATTCATTCATTAAATGAATCAAACCACATTTATTCATTCAGCGAATCAGAAATGAGGCATACGTCAAATCACGTAATCTGCCTTAATTCATTCAATGAATGTAAGTCATTCATTCAGAATAGTAAAGTAAGCTCATTCAGTCAACAGATCCAACTGCTTTCATTCATTAAATGAAAACAAAAAGCATAATGCCTTCAAGCAATGAATCAAAGGCACTAAATCATTCAATGAATCAAGTAACATTCATTCGTTCAATGAAACAGATTGCTTTTTGTCATTCAATGAATGAAACTCCACTCAAATATTCAATGAAACCAGCTACATTCATTCATTCAATGAATCAAACTTCATACGTTCATTTAATACATTAAAACTGCGCTCATTCATTCAATGCATCAAACGTTATTCATTTTTTAAATGAACTAAACTTAATTCATTCTATGTCACATGGCACTTATACAATCAATCAAACGGCATTCATTCATTCAAAGGATCAAAGTTCGTTCGTTCATTGAATACATCAAACTTAATTCCTTCATGCAAACAAGCAAATGGACCCATCTTCTTTCAGTTATTCAATTAATGAAATGACATTCAATGAATCAAATTCCTCTCATTCATGCAGTGAGTCAAGCACAACTTACTCATTCAATGATTTTCCACTCTTTCTTTCAATGATCAAGCTTCATTCATTCATTCAATGGAACAAACTGCATTCATTGATATGCCAAACCAAACCACATTTATTCATTCAAATTATCCAACGTCAGATTTACATTAAATGAATTAACCTACCTTCTTTCAGTCAATCAAATGTCAGTTAATAATTAAATGAATTGAACCACTTTCATTCATTCAATAAATTACACGTCATTGTTTTATTCAGAATATAAAACTGCAGTCATTCAACCAAACTTTATTCATTCATTAAGTGAACGTCATATTATTCAGTCACTAATGTAACAAATAGCACTTATTAATGCAATGAATCACAATGCATTCATTTATTCAATGGATCAAACTCCACTTCTTCATTTAATGTGTTCAATCTTCATTCATTCAATGCAATGATGTAAATTACAGTGAATCAAATGTCAATCATACATTACAATCAATGAATTAAACAATATCGGAAATTCTCACACAAGGGATTCAGTGAATCAAGCTTCATTTATCCATTCCATGTATCAAAGGGCTTTCAATACATGAATGAATCAAACAGCATTCGTATATTGAAACAACCAAGCCCCAAAAAATACATTCAATGATTCAAGCTTCAATTGTTCATTATGAATCAAACTGCATTCATTCATTCATACATTGTTTATTTAGTGAATCAAACATCGAACGTAAATAAAGTGGGGCTCCATTTACATGTCAAATGATTCAAACTGCAATCATTATATATTAAAAGGCATGAAACAAACAACATTCATTCAATGAAACTGTATTTTTATACATGCAATGAATCTAATTGTATTCAAACATTCAATGAATCAGTCGTCATTAGTTCATACTTTTCATCTAACTGGTGTGATTCATTCGATGCATCAAACTTTAACCATTAATTAAATGAACCAAACTTCATTAACTGAGTGACATTCATTCATTAAATGAATCAAACCACATTTATTCATTCAGCGAATCAAAAATGAGGCATACGTCAAATCAATTAAACTGCCTTGATTCATTCAATGAATCGAAGTCATTCATTCAGCATAGAAAAGTATGCTCATTCATTCAACAGATCCAACTGCTTTCATTCATTACATGAAAAGAAAAAGCATAATGCCTTCATGCAATGAATCAAAGGCAATGAATCATTCAATTCGTTCAATGAAACAGATTGCTTTTTGTCATTCAATGAATGAAACTCCACTCAAATATTCAATGAAACCAACAACATTCATTCATTCAATGAATCAAATTTCATACGTTCATTTAATACATTAAAACTGCGCTCATTCATTCAATGCATCAAAGTTATCATTTTTTAAATGAACTAAACTTAATTCATTCTATGTCACATGGCACTTATACAATCAATCAAACTGCATTCATTCATTCAAAGGATCAAACTGCGTTCGTTCATTGAATACATCAAACTTAATTCCTTCATGCAAACAAGCAAATGAACCCATCTTCTTCAGTTATTCAATAAATGAAATGACATTCAATGAATCAAATTCCTCTCATTCATGCAGTGAGTCAAGCACAACTTACTCATTCAATGATTTTCCACTCATTCTTTCAATGATCAAGCTTCATTCATTCTTTCAATGGAACAAACGGCATTCATTGATATGCCAAACCAAACCACATTTATTCATTCGAATTATCCAATGTCAGATTTACATTTAATGAATTAACCTACCTTCATTCAGTCAATCAAATGTCAGTCAATAATTAAATGAATTGAACCACATTCATTCATTCAATAAATTACACGTCATTGTTTTATTCAGTTAATAAAACTGCAGTCATTCAACCAAACTTTATTCATTCATTCCGTGAACGTCATATTATACTGTCATTTAATGTAACCAATAGCACTCATTAATACAATGAATCACAATGCATTCATTTACTCAATGGATCAAACTCCACTTCTTCATTCAATGTTTTCAATCTTCATTCATTCAATGAATCAAGCTTTATTCATGCAATGATGTAAATTATAGTGAATCAAATGTCAATCATACATTACAATCAATGAATTAAACAATATCGGTAATTCTCACACGAGGGATTCAGTGAATCAAGCTTCATTCATCCATTCCATGTATCAACGGGCTTTCAATACATGAAAGAATCAAACAGCATTCGTTCATTGAAAGAACCAAGCCCCAAAAATACATTCAATGTTTCAAGCCTCAATTGTTCATTCCATGAATCAAGCTTCATTCTTCCGTTCTATGAATCAAACTGCATTCATTCATTCATACAATGAACCAAACTGCATTTTTTTATTCAGTGAATCAAACATCGAACGTAAATAATGTGCACTTAGTGGGGCTCCATTTACATGTCAAATGATTCAAACTGCATTCATTTTTATAAAAAGGCATGAAACAAACAACATTCATTCAATGAAACTGTATTTTTATACATGCAATGAATCTGATTGTATTCAAACATTCAATGAATCAGTCGTCATTAGTTCATTCTTTTCATCTAACTGGTGTGATCCATTCGATGCATCAAACTTTAACCATTAATTAAATGAACCAAACTTCATTAACTGAGTGACATTCATTCATTAAATGAATCAAACCACATTTATTCATTCAGCGAATCAAAAATGAGGCATACGTCAAATCAATTAAACTGCCTTAATTCATTCAATGAATCGAAGTCATTCATTCAGCATAGAAAAGTATGCTCATTCATTCAACAGATCCAACTGCTTTCATTCATTAAATGAAAACAAAAAGCATAATGCCTTCATGCAATGAATCAAAGGCAATAAATCATTCAATGAATCAAGTAACATTCATTCGTTCAATGAAACAGATTGCTTTTTGTCATTAAATGAATGAAACTTCACTCAAATATTCAATGAAACCAGCTACATTCATTCATTCAATGCATCAAAGTTATTCATTTTTTAAATGAACTAAACTTAATTCATTCTATGTCACATGGCACTTATACAATCAATCAAACTGCATTCATTCATTCAAAGGATCAAACTGCGTTCGTTCGTTGAATACATCAAACTTAATTCCTTCATGCAAACAAGCAAATGAACCCATCTTCTTCAGTTATTCAATAAATGAAATGACATTCAATGAATCAAATTCCTCTCATTCATGCAGTGAGTCAAGCACAACTTACTCATTCAATGATTTTCCACTCATTCTTTCAATGATCAAGCTTCATTCATTCTTTCAATGGAACAAACGGCATTCATTGATATGCCAAACCAAACCACATTTATTCATTCGAATTATCCAATGTCAGATTTACATTTAATGAATTAACCTACCTTCATTCAGTCAATCAAATGTCAGTCAATAATTAAATGAATTGAACCACATTCATTCATTCAATAAATTACACGTCATTGTTTTATTCAGTTAATAAAACTGCAGTCATTCAACCAAACTTTATTCATTCATTCCGTGAACGTCATATTATACTGTCATTTAATGTAACAAATAGCACTCATTAATACAATGAATCACAATGCATTCATTTACTCAATGGATCAAACTCCACTTCTTCATTCAATGTTTTCAATCTTCATTCATTCAATGAATCAAGCTTTATTCATGCAATGATGTAAATTATAGTGAATCAAATGTCAATCATACATTACAATCAATGAATTAAACAATATCGGTAATTCTCACACGAGGGATTCAGTGAATCAAGCTTCATTCATCCATTCCATGTATCAACGGGCTTTCAATACATGAAAGAATCAAACAGCATTCGTTTATTGAAAGAACCAAGCCCCAAAAATACATTCAATGTTTCAAGCCTCAATTGTTCATTCCATGAATCAAGCTTCATTCTTCCGTTCTATGAATCAAACTGCATTCATTCATTCATACAATGAACCAAACTGCATTTATTTATTCAGTGAATCTAACATCGAACGTAAATGAAGTGCACTTAGTGGGGCTCCATTTACATGTCAAATGATTCAAACTGCATTCATTTTTATAAAAAGGCATGAAACAAACAACATTCATTCAATGAAACTGTATTTTTATTCATGCAATGAATCTAATTGTATTCAAACATTCAATGAATCAGTCGTCATTAGTTCATTCTTTTCATCTAACTGGTGTGATTCATTCGATGCATCAAACTTTAACCATTAATTAAATGAACCAAACTTCATTAACTGAGTGACATTCATTCATTAAATGAATCAAACCAGATTTATTCATTCAGCGAATCAAAAATGAGGCATACGTCAAATCAATTAAACTGCCTTAATTCATTCAATGAATCGAAGTCATTCATTCAGCATAGAAAAGTATGCTCATTCATTCAACAGATCCAACTGCTTTCAT
Source organism: Chiloscyllium plagiosum (assembly GCF_037043375.1). NCBI lineage: Eukaryota > Metazoa > Chordata > Chondrichthyes > Orectolobiformes > Hemiscylliidae > Chiloscyllium > Chiloscyllium plagiosum. The sequence goes on from NW_028270141.1 coordinate 58,186,384, forward strand.
TCATTAAATGAAAACAAAAAGCATAATGCCTTCATGCAATGAATCAAAGGCAATAAATCATTCAATGAATCAAGTAACATTCATTCGTTAAATGAAACAGATTGCTTTTTGTCATTAAATGAATGAAACTTCACTCAAATATTCAATGAAACCAGCTACATTCATTCATTCAATGAATCAAACTTCATACGTTCATTTAATACATTAAAACTGCGCTCATTCATTCAATGCATCAAACGTTATTCATTTTTTAAATGAACTAAACTTAATTCATTCTATGTCACATGGCACTTATACAATCAATCAAACTGCATTCATTCATTCAAAGGATCAAACTGCGTTCGTTCATTGAATACATCAAACTTAATTCCTTCATGCAAACAAGCAAATAAACCCATCTTCTTTCAGTTATTCAATTAATGAAATGCCATTCAATGAATCAAATTCCTCTCATTCATGCAGTGAGTCAAGCACAACTTACTCATTCAATGATTTTCCACTCATTCTTTCAATGATCAAGCTTCATTCATTCATTCATTGGAACAAACGGCATTCATTGATATGCCAAACCAAACCACATTTATTCATTCAAATTATCCAATGCCAGATTTACATTAAATGAATTAACCTACCTTCATTCAGTCAATCAAATGTCAGTCAATAATTAAATGAATTGAACCACATTCATTCATTCAATAAATTACACGTCATTGTTTAATTCAGAATACAAAACTGCAGTCATTCAACCAAAGTTTATTCATTCATTATTCTGTATTTAATGTAACAAACACCACTTATTAATGCAATGAATCACAATGCGTTCATTTATTCAATGGATCAAACTCCACTTCTTCATTCAATGTTTTCAATCTTCATTCATTCAATGAATCAAGCTTTATTCATGCAATGATGCAAATTACAGTGAATCAATTGTCAATCATACATTACAATCAATGAATTAAACAATATCGGTAATTCTCACACAAGGGATTCAGTAAATCAAGCTTCATTCATCCATTCCATGTATCAAAGGGCTTTCAATACATGAAAGAATCAAACAGCATTCGTTCATTGAAAGAACCAAGCCCCAAAAATACATTCAATGTTTCAAGCCTCAATTGTTCATTCCATGAATCAAGCTTCATTCTTCCGTTCTATGAATCAAGTTGGATTCATTCATTCATACAATGAACCAAACTGCATTTATTTATTTAGTGAATCAAACATCGAACGTAAATAATGTGCACTTAGTGGGGCTCCATTTACATGTCAAATGATTCAAACTGCATTCATTTTTATAAAAAGGCATGAAACAAACAACATTCATTCAATGAAACTGTATTTTCATACATGCAAAGAATCTAATTGTATTCAAACATTCAATGAATCAATCGTCATTAGTTCATTCTTTTCATCTAACTGGTGTGATTCATTCGATGCATCAAACTTTAACCATTAATTAAACGGACCAAACTTCATTAACTGAGTGACATTCATTCATTAAATGAATCAAACCATATTTATACATTCAGCGAATCAGAAATGAGGCATACGTCAAATCACGTAATCTGCCTTAATTCATTCAATGAATGTAAGACATTCATTCAGAATAGTAAAGCAAGCTCATTCAGTCAACAGATCGAACTGCTTTCATTCATTAAATGAAAACAAAAAGCATAATGCCTTCATGCAATGAATCAAAGGCACTAAATCATTCAATGAATCAAGTAGCATTCATTCGTTCAATGAAACAGATTGCTTTTTGTCATTCAATGAATGAAAGTCCACTCAAATATTCAATGAAGCCAGCAACATTCAATCATTCAATGAATCAAACTTCATCCGTTCATTTAGTACATTAAAACTGCGCTCATTCATTCAATGCATCAAACGTTATTCATTTTTTAAATGAACTAAACTTAATTCATTCTATGTCACATGGCACTTATACAATCAATCAAACTGCATTCATTCATTCAAAGGATCAAACTGCGTTCGTTCATTGAATACATCAAACTTAATTCCTTCATGCAAACATGAACCCATCTTCTTTCAGTTATTCAATTATTGAAATGACATTCAATGAAACAAATTCCTCTCATTCATGCAGTGAGTCAAGCACAACTTACTCATTCAATGATTTTCCACTCATTCTTTCAATGATCAAGCTTCATTCATTCATTCAATGGAACAAACGGCATTCATTGATAAGCCAAACCAAACCACATTTATTCATTCGAATTATCCAATGTCAGATTTACATTAAATGAATTAACCTACCTTCATTCAGTCAATCAAATGTCAGTCAATAATTAAATGAATTGAACCACATTCATTCATTCAATAAATTACACGTCATTGTTTTATTCAGGATATAAAACTGCAGTCATTCAACCAAACTTTATTCATTCATTAAGTGAACGTCATATTATACTGTCATTTAATGTAACAAATAGCACTTATTAATACAATGAATCACAATGCATTCATTTACTCAATGGATCAAACTCCACTTCTTCATTCAATGTTTTCAATCTTCATTCATTCAATGAATCAAGCTTTATTCATGCAATGATGTAAATTACAGTGAATCAAATGTCAATCATACATTACAATCAATGAATTAAACAATATCGGTAATTCTCACACAAGGGATTCAGTGAATCAAGCTTCATTCATCCATTCCATGTATCAAAGGGCTTTCAATACATGAATGAATCAAACAGCATTCGTTCATTGAAAGAACCAAGCCCCAAAAATACATTCAATGTTTCAAGCCTCAATTGTTCATTCCATGAATTCAGCTTCATTCTTCCATTCTATGAATCAAGTTGGATTCATTCATTCATACAATGAACCAAACTGCATTTATTTATTTAGTGAATCAAACATCGAACGTAAATAATGTGCACTTAGTGGGGCTCCATTTACATGTCAAATGATTCAAACTGCTTTCATTTTTATAAAAAGGCATGAAACAAACAACATTCATTCAATGAAACTGTATTTTTATACATGCAAAGAATCTAATTGTATTCAAACATTCAATGAATCAATCGTCATTAGTTCATTCTTTTCATCTAACTGGTGTGATTCATTCGATGCATCAAACTTTAACCATTAATTAAACGGACCAAACTTCATTAACTGAGTGACATTCATTCATTAAATGAATCAAACCATATTTATACATTCAGCGAATCAGATATGAGGCATACGTCAAATGACGTAAGCTGCCTTAATTCATTCAATGAAAGTAAGACATTCATTCAGAATAGAAAAGTAAGCTCATTCATTCAACAGATCGAACTGCTTTCATTCATTAAATGAAAACAAAAAGCATAATGCCTTCATGCAATGAATCAAAGGCAATAAATCATTCAATGAATCAAGTAGCATTCATTCGTTCAATGAAACAGATTGCTTTTTGTCATTCAATGAATGAAAGTCCACTCAAATATTCAATGAAGCCAGCAACATTCAATCATTCAATGAATCAAACTTCATTCGTTCATTTAGTACATTAAAACTGCGCTCCTTCATTCAATACATCAAGCGTTATTCATTTTTTAAATGAACTAAACTTAATTCATTCTATGTCACATGGCACTTATACAATCAATCAAACTGCATTCATTCATTCAAAGGATCAAACGTCATTCGTTCATTGAATACATCAAACTTAATTCCTTCATGCAAACAAGCAAATGAACCCATCTTCTTTCAGTTATTCAATTAATGAAATGACATTCAATGAATCAAATTCCTCTCATTCATGCAGTGAGTCAAGCACAACTTACTCATTCAATGATTTTCCACTCATTCATTCAATGATCAAGCTTCATTCATTCATTCAATGGAACAAACTGCATTCATTGATATACCAAACCAAACCACTTTTATTCATTCAAATTATCCAACGTCAGATTTACATTAAATGAATTAACCTACCTTCATTCAGTCAATCAAATGTCAGTTAATAATTAAATGAATTGAACCACTTTCATTCATTCAATAAATTACACGTCATTGTTTTATTCAGGATATAAAACTGCAGTCATTCAACCAAACTTTATTCATTCATTAAGTGAACGTCATATTATTCAGTCATTTAATGTAACAAATAGCACTTATTAATGCAATGAATCACAATGCATTCATTTATTCAATGGATCAAACTCCACTTCTTCATTTAATGTTTTCAATCTTCAATCATTCAATGCAATGATGTAAATTACAGTGAATCAAATGTTAATCATACATTACAATCAATGAATTAAACAATATCGGTAATTCTCACACAAGGGATTCAGTGAATCAAGCTTCATTTATCCATTCCATGTATCAAAGGGCTTTCAATACATGAATGAATCAAACAGCATTCGTATATTGAAAGAACCAAGCCCCCAAAATACATTCAATGATTCAAGCTTCAATTGTTCATTATGAATTAAACTGCATTCATTCATTCATACATTGTTTATTTAGTGAATCAAACATCGAACGTAAATGAAGTGCACTTAGTGGGGCTCCATTTACATGTCAAATGATTCAAACTGCAATCATTTTTATTAAAGGGCATGAAACAAACAACATTCATTCAATGAAACTGTATTTTTATACATGCAATGAATCTAATTGTATTCAAACATTCAATGAATCAGTCGTCATTAGTTCATTCTTTTCATCTAACTGGTGTGATTCATTCGATGCATCAAACTTTAACCATTAATTAAATGAACCAAACTTCATTAACTGAGTGACATTCATTCATTAAATGAATCAAACCACATTTATTCATTCAGCGAATGAAAAATGAGGCATATGTCAAATCAATTAAACTGCCTTAATTCATTCAATGAATCGAAGTCATTCATTCAGCATAGAAAAGTATGCTCATTCATTCAACAGATCCAACTGCTTTCATTCATTAAATGAAAACAAAAAGCATAATGCCTTCATGCAATGAATCAAAGGCAATAAATCATTCAATGAATCAAGTAACATTCATTCGTTCAATGAAACAGATTGCTTTTTGTCATTCAATGTCATTCAAATATTCAATGAAACCAGCTACATTCATTCATTCAATGAATCAAACTTCATACGTTCATTTAATACATTAAAACTGCCCTCATTCATTCAATGCATCAAACGTTATTCATTTTTTAAATGAACTAAACTTAATTCATTCTATGTCACATGGCACTTATACAATCAATCAAACTGCATTCATTCATTCAAAGGATCAAACTGCGTTCGTTCATTGAATACATCAAACTTAATTCCTTCATGCAAACAAGCAAATGAACCCATCTTCTTTCAGTTATTCAATTAATGAAATGACATTCAATGAATCAAATTCCTCTCATTCATGCAGTGAGTCAAGCACAACTTACTCATTCAATGATTTTCCACTCATTCTTTCAATGATCAAGCTTCATTCATTCATTCAATGGAACAAACGGCATTCATTGATATGCCAAACCAAACCACATTTATTCATTCAAATTATCCAATGCCAGATTTACATTAAATGAATTAATCTACCTTCATTCAGTCAATCAAATGTCAGTCAATAATTAAATGAATTGAACCACATTCATTCATTCAATAAATTACATGTCATTGTTTAATTCAGAATATAAAACTGCAGTCATTCAACCAAAGTTTATTCATTCATTACGTGAACGTCACATTATTCTGTATTTAATGTAACAAACAGCACTTATTAATGCAATGAATCACAATGCATTCATTTATTCAATGGATCAAACTCCACTTCTTCATTCAATGTTTTCAATCTTCATTCATTCAATGAATCAAGCTTTATTCATGCAATGATGTAAATTACAGTGAATCAACTGTCAATCATACATTACAATCAATGAATTAAACAATATCGGTAATTCTCACACAAGGGATTCAGTGAATCAAGCTTCATTCATCCATTCCATGTATCAAAGGGCTTTCAATACATGAAAGAATCAAACAGCATTCGTTCATTGAAAGAACCAAGCCCCAAAAATACATTCAATGTTTCAAGCCTCAATTGTTCATTCCATGAATCCAGCTTCATTCTTCCATTCTATGAATCAAGTTGGATTCATTCATTCATACAATGAACCAAACTGCATTTATTTATTTAGTGAATCAAACATCGAACGTAAATAATGTGCACTTAGTGGGGTTCCATGTACATGTCAAATGATTCAAACTGCATTCATTTTTATAAAAAGGCATGAAACAAACAACATTCATTCAATGAAACTGTATTTTTATAAATGCAAAGAATCTGATTGTATTCAAACATTCAATGAATCAATCGTCATTAGTTCATTCTTTTCCTCTAACTGGTGTGATTCATTCGATGCATCAAACTTTAACCATTAACTAAACGGACCAAACTTCATTAACTGAGTGACATTCATTCATTAAATGAATCAAACCACATTTATTCATTCTGCGAATCAAAAATGAGGCATATGTCAAATCAATTAAACTGCCTTGATTCATTCAATGAATCGAAGTCATTCATTCAGCATAGAAAAGTATGCTCATTCATTCATCAGATCCAACTGCTTTCATTCATTAAATGAAAACAAAAAGTATAATGCCTTCAAGCAATGTATCAAAGGCACTAAATCATTCAATGAATCAAGTAACATTCATTCGTTCAATGAAACAGATTGCTTTTTGTCATTCAATGAATGAAACTCCACTCAAATATTCAATGAAACCAGCTACATTCATTCATTCAATGAATCAAACTTCATTCGTTCATTTAGTACATTAAAACTGAGCTCATTCATTCAATGCATCAAACGTTATTCATTTTTTAAATGAACTAAACTTAATTCATTCTATGTCACATGGCACTTATACAATCAATCAAACTGCATTCATTCATTCAAAGGATCAAACGTCAATCGTTCATTGAATACATCAAACTTAATTCCTTCATGCAAACAAGCAAATGAACCCATCTTCTTTCAGTTATTCAATTAATGAAATGACATTCAATGAATCCAATTCCTCTCATTCATGCAGTGAGTCAAGCACAACTTACTCATTCAATGATTTTCCACTCATTCTTTCAATGATCAAGCTTCATTCATTCATTCAATGGAGCAAACGGCATTCATTGATATGCCAAACCAAACCACATTTATTCTTTCAAATTATCCAATGTCAGATTTGCATTAAATGAATTAACCTACCTTCATTCAGTCAATCAAATGTCAGTCAATAATTAAATGAATTGTACCACATTCATTCATTCAATACATTACACGTCATTGTTTCATTCAGAATATAAAACTGCAGTCATTCAACCAAAGTTTATTCATTCATTACGTGAACGTCACATTATTCTGTCATTTAATGTAACAAACAACACTTATTAATGCAATGAATCACAATGCGTTCATTTATTCAATGGATCAAACTCCACTTCTTCATTCAATGTTTTCAATCTTCATTCATTCAATGAATAAAGTTTTATTCATGCAATGATGTAAATTACAGTGAATCAACTGTCAATCATACATTACAATCAATGAATTAAACAATATCGGTAATTCTCACACAAGGGATTCAGTAAATCAAGCTTCATTCATCCATTCCATGTATCAAAGGGCTTTCAATACATGAAAGAATCAAACAGCATTCGTTCATTGAAAGAACGAAGCCCCAAAAATACATTCAATGTTTCAAGCCTCAATTGTTCATTCCATGAATCAAGCTTCATTCTTCCGTTCTATGAATCATGTTGGATTCATTCATTCATACAATGAACCAAACTGCATTTATTTATTTAGTGAATCAAACATCGAACGTAAATAATGTGCACTTAGTGGGGCTCCATTTACATGTCAAATGATTCAAACTGCATTCATTTTTATAAAAAGGCATGAAACAAACAACATTCATTCAATGAAACTGTATTTTCATACATGCAAAGAATCTAATTGTATTCAAACATTCAATGAATCAATCGTCATTAGTTCATTCTTTTCATCTAACTGGTGTGATTCATTCGATGCATCAAACTTTAACCATTAATTAAACGGACCAAACTTCATTAACTGAGTGACATTCATTCATTAAATGAATCAAACCATATTTATACATTCAGCGAATCAGAAATGAGGCATACGTCAAATCACGTAATCTGCCTTAATTCATTCAATGAATGTAAGACATTCATTCAGAATAGTAAAGCAAGCTCATTCAGTCAACAGATCGAACTGCTTTCATTCATTAAATGAAAACAAAAAGCATAATGCCTTCATGCAATGAATCAAAGGCACTAAATCATTCAATGAATCAAGTAGCATTCATTCGTTCAATGAAACAGATTGCTTTTTGTCATTCAATGAATGAAAGTCCACTCAAATATTCAATGAAGCCAGCAACATTCAATCATTCAATGAATCAAACTTCATCCGTTCATTTAGTACATTAAAACTGCGCTCATTCATTCAATGCATCAAACGTTATTCATTTTTTAAATGAACTAAACTTAATTCATTCTATGTCACATGGCACTTATACAATCAATCAAACTGCATTCATTCATTCAAAGGATCAAACTGCGTTCGTTCATTGAATACATCAAACTTAATTCCTTCATGCAAACAAGCAAATGAACCCATCTTCTTTCAGTTATTCAATTAATGAAATGACATTCAATGAATCAAATTCCTCTCATTCATGCAGTGAGTCAAGCACAACTTACTCATTCAATGATTTTCCACTCATTCTTTCAATGATCAAGCTTCATTCATTCATTCAATGGAACAAACGGCATTCATTGATATGCCAAACCAAACCACATTTATTCATTCGAATTATCCAATGTCAGATTTACATTTAATGAATTAACCTACCTTCATTCAGTCAATCAAATGTCAGTCAATAATTAAATGAATTGAACCACATTCATTCATTCAATAAATTACACGTCATTGTTTTATTCAGGATATAAAACTGCAGTCATTCAACCAAACTTTATTCATTCATTAAGTGAACGTCATATTATACTGTCATTTAATGTAACAAATAGCACTTATTAATACAATGAATCACAATGCATTCATTTACTCAATGGATCAAACTCCACTTCTTCATTCAATGTTTTCAATCTTCATTCATTCAATGAATCAAGCTTTATTCATGCAATGATGTAAATTACAGTGAATCAAATGTCAATCATACATTACAATCAATGAATTAAACAATATCGGTAATTCTCACACAAGGGATTCAGTGAATCAAGCTTCATTCATCCATTCCATGTCTCAAAGGGCTTTCAATACATGAATGAATCAAACAGCATTCGTTCATTGAAAGAACCAAGCCCCAAAAATACATTCAATGTTTCAAGCCTCAATTGTTCATTCCATGAATTCAGCTTCATTCTTCCATTCTATGAATCAAGTTGGATTCATTCATTCATACAATGAACCAAACTGCATTTATTTATTTAGTGAATCAAACATCGAACGTAAATAATGTGCACTTAGTGGGGCTCCATTTACATGTCAAATGATTCAAACTGCTTTCATTTTTATAAAAAGGCATGAAACAAACAACATTCATTCAATGAAACTGTATTTTTATACATGCAAAGAATCTAATTGTATTCAAACATTCAATGAATCAATCGTCATTAGTTCATTCTTTTCATCTAACTGGTGTGATTCATTCGATGCATCAAACTTTAACCATTAATTAAACGGACCAAACTTCATTAACTGAGTGACATTCATTCATTAAATGAATCAAACCATATTTATACATTCAGCGAATCAGATATGAGGCATACGTCAAATGACGTAAGCTGCCTTAATTCATTCAATGAAAGTAAGACATTAATTCAGAATAGAAAAGTAAGCTCATTCATTCAACAGATCGAACTGCTTTCATTCATTAAATGAAAACAAAAAGCATAATGCCTTCATGCAATGAATCAAAGGCAATAAATCATTCAATGAATCAAGTAGCATTCATTCGTTCAATGAAACAGATTGCTTTTTGTCATTCAATGAATGAAAGTCCACTCAAATATTCAATGAAGCCAGCAACATTCAATCATTCAATGAATCAAACTTCATTCGTTCATTTAGTACATTAAAACTGCGCTCCTTCATTCAATACATCAAGCGTTATTCATTTTTTAAATGAACTAAACTTAATTCATTCTATGTCACATGGCACTTATACAATCAATCAAACTGCATTCATTCATTCAAAGGATCAAACGTCATTCGTTCATTGAATACATCAAACTTAATTCCTTCATGCAAACAAGCAAATGAACCCATCTTCTTTCAGTTATTCAATTAATGAAATGACATTCAATGAATCAAATTCCTCTCATTCATGCAGTGAGTCAAGCACAACTTACTCATTCAATGATTTTCCACTCATTCATTCAATGATCAAGCTTCATTCATTCATTCAATGGAACAAACTGCATTCATTGATATACCAAACCAAACCACTTTTATTCATTCAAATTATCCAACGTCAGATTTACATTAAATGAATTAACCTACCTTCATTCAGTCAATCAAATGTCAGTTAATAATTAAATGAATTGAACCACTTTCATTCATTCAATAAATTACACGTCATTGTTTTATTCAGGATATAAAACTGCAGTCATTCAACCAAACTTTATTCATTCATTAAGTGAACGTCATATTATTCAGTCATTTAATGTAACAAATAGCACTTATTAATGCAATGAATCACAATGCATTCATTTATTCAATGGATCAAACTCCACTTCTTCATTTAATGTTTTCAATCTTCAATCATTCAATGCAATGATGTAAATTACAGTGAATCAAATGTTAATCATACATTACAATCAATGAATTAAACAATATCGGTAATTCTCACACAAGGGATTCAGTGAATCAAGCTTCATTTATCCATTCCATGTATCAAAGGGCTTTCAATACATGAATGAATCAAACAGCATTCGTATATTGAAAGAACCAAGCCCCCAAAATACATTCAATGATTCAAGCTTCAATTGTTCATTATGAATTAAACTGCATTCATTCATTCATACATTGTTTATTTAGTGAATCAAACATCGAACGTAAATGAAGTGCACTTAGTGGGGCTCCATTTACATGTCAAATGATTCAAACTGCAATCATTTTTATTAAAGGGCATGAAACAAACAACATTCATTCAATGAAACTGTATTTTTATACATGCAATGAATCTAATTGTATTCAAACATTCAATGAATCAGTCGTCATTAGTTCATTCTTTTCATCTAACTGGTGTGATTCATTCGATGCATCAAACTTTAACCATTAATTAAATGAACCAAACTTCATTAACTGAGTGACATTCATTCATTAAATGAATCAAACCACATTTATTCATTCAGCGAATGAAAAATGAGGCATATGTCAAATCAATTAAACTGCCTTAATTCATTCAATGAATCGAAGTCATTCATTCAGCATAGAAAAGTATGCTCATTCATTCAACAGATCCAACTGCTTTCATTCATTAAATGAAAACAAAAAGCATAATGCCTTCATGCAATGAATCAAAGGCAATAAATCATTCAATGAATCAAGTAACATTCATTCGTTCAATGAAACAGATTGCTTTTTGTCATTCAATGTCATTCAAATATTCAATGAAACCAGCTACATTCATTCATTCAATGAATCAAACTTCATACGTTCATTTAATACATTAAAACTGCGCTCATTCATTCAATGCATCAAACGTTATTCATTTTTTAAATGAACTAAACTTAATTCATTCTATGTCACATGGCACTTATACAATCAATCAAACTGCATTCATTCATTCAAAGGATCAAACTGCGTTCGTTCATTGAATACATCAAATTTAATTCCTTCATGCAAACAAGCAAATGAACCCATCTTCTTTCAGTTATTCAATTAATGAAATGACATTCAATGAATCAAATTCCTCTCATTCATGCAGTGAGTCAAGCACAACTTACTCATTCAATGATTTTCCACTCATTCTTTCAATGATCAAGCTTCATTCATTCATTCAATGGAACAAACGGCATTCATTGATATGCCAAACCAAACCACATTTATTCATTCAAATTATCCAATGCCAGATTTACATTAAATGAATTAATCTACCTTCATTCAGTCAATCAAATGTCAGTCAATAATTAAATGAATTGAACCACATTCATTCATTCAATAAATTACATGTCATTGTTTAATTCAGAATATAAAACTGCAGTCATTCAACCAAAGTTTATTCATTCATTACGTGAACGTCACATTATTCTGTATTTAATGTAACAAACAGCACTTATTAATGCAATGAATCACAATGCATTCATTTATTCAATGGATCAAACTCCACTTCTTCATTCAATGTTTTCAATCTTCATTCATTCAATGAATCAAGCTTTATTCATGCAATGATGTAAATTACAGTGAATCAACTGTCAATCATACATTACAATCAATGAATTAAACAATATCGGTAATTCTCACACAAGGGATTCAGTGAATCAAGCTTCATTCATCCATTCCATGTATCAAAGGGCTTTCAATACATGAAAGAATCAAACAGCATTCGTTCATTGAAAGAACCAAGCCCCAAAAATACATTCAATGTTTCAAGCCTCAATTGTTCATTCCATGAATCCAGCTTCATTCTTCCATTCTATGAATCAAGTTGGATTCATTCATTCATACAATGAACCAAACTGCATTTATTTATTTAGTGAATCAAACATCGAACGTAAATAATGTGCACTTAGTGGGGTTCCATGTACATGTCAAATGATTCAAACTGCATTCATTTTTATAAAAAGGCATGAAACAAACAACATTCATTCAATGAAACTGTATTTTTATAAATGCAAAGAATCTGATTGTATTCAAACATTCAATGAATCAATCGTCATTAGTTCATTCTTTTCCTCTAACTGGTGTGATTCATTCGATGCATCAAACTTTAACCATTAACTAAACGGACCAAACTTCATTAACTGAGTGACATTCATTCATTAAATGAATCAAACCACATTTATTCATTCTGCGAATCAAAAATGAGGCATATGTCAAATCAATTAAACTGCCTTGATTCATTCAATGAATCGAAGTCATTCATTCAGCATAGAAAAGTATGCTCATTCATTCATCAGATCCAACTGCTTTCATTCATTAAATGAAAACAAAAAGTATAATGCCTTCAAGCAATGTATCAAAGGCACTAAATCATTCAATGAATCAAGTAACATTCATTCGTTCAATGAAACAGATTGCTTTTTGTCATTCAATGAATGAAACTCCACTCAAATATTCAATGAAACCAGCTACATTCATTCATTCAATGAATCAAACTTCATTCGTTCATTTAGTACATTAAAACTGAGCTCATTCATTCAATGCATCAAACGTTATTCATTTTTTAAATGAACTAAACTTAATTCATTCTATGTCACATGGCACTTATACAATCAATCAAACTGCATTCATTCATTCAAAGGATCAAACGTCAATCGTTCATTGAATACATCAAACTTAATTCCTTCATGCAAACAAGCAAATGAACCCATCTTCTTTCAGTTATTCAATTAATGAAATGACATTCAATGAATCCAATTCCTCTCATTCATGCAGTGAGTCAAGCACAACTTACTCATTCAATGATTTTCCACTCATTCTTTCAATGATCAAGCTTCATTCATTCATTCAATGGAGCAAACGGCATTCATTGATATGCCAAACCAAACCACATTTATTCTTTCAAATTATCCAATGTCAGATTTGCATTAAATGAATTAACCTACCTTCATTCAGTCAATCAAATGTCAGTCAATAATTAAATGAATTGTACCACATTCATTCATTCAATACATTACACGTCATTGTTTCATTCAGAATATAAAACTGCAGTCATTCAACCAAAGTTTATTCATTCATTACGTGAACGTCACATTATTCTGTCATTTAATGTAACAAACAACACTTATTAATGCAATGAATCACAATGCGTTCATTTATTCAATGGATCAAACTCCACTTCTTCATTCAATGTTTTCAATCTTCATTCATTCAATGAATAAAGTTTTATTCATGCAATGATGTAAATTACAGTGAATCAACTGTCAATCATACATTACAATCAATGAATTAAACAATATCGGTAATTCTCACACAAGGGATTCAGTAAATCAAGCTTCATTCATCCATTCCATGTATCAAAGGGCTTTCAATACATGAAAGAATCAAACAGCATTCGTTCATTGAAAGAACGAAGCCCCAAAAATACATTCAATGTTTCAAGCCTCAATTGTTCATTCCATGAATCAAGCTTCATTCTTCCGTTCTATGAATCATGTTGGATTCATTCATTCATACAATGAACCAAACTGCATTTATTTATTTCGTGAATCAAACATCGAACATAAATAATGTGCACTTAGTGGGGCTCCATTTACATGTCAAATGATTCAAACTGCATTCATTTTTATAAAAAGGCATGAAACAAACAACATTCTTTCAATGAAACTGTATTTTCATACATGCAAAGAATCTAATTGTATTCAAACATTCAATGAATCAATCGTCATTAGTTCATTCTTTTCATCTAACTGGTGTGATTCATTCGATGCATCAAACTTTAACCATTAATTTAACGGACCAAACTTCATTAACTGAGTGACATTCATTCATTAAATGAATCAAACCATATTTATACTTTCAGCGAATCAGCAATGAGGCATACGTCAAATCACGTAATCTGCCTTAATTCATTCAATGAATGTAAGACATTCATTCAGAATAGAAAAGTAAGCTCATTCAGTCAACAGATCCAAATGCTTTCATTCATTAAATGAAAACAAAAAGCATAATGCCTTCATGCAATGAATGAAAGGCACTAAATCATTCAATGAATCAAGTAACATTCAGTCGTTCAATGAAACAGATTGCTTTTTGTCATTCAATGAATGAAACTCCACTCAAATATTCAATGAAGCCAGCAACATTCATTCATTCAATGAATCAAACTTCATTCGTTCATTTAGTACATTAAAACTGCGCTCATTCATTCAATGCATCAAACGTTATTCATTTATTAAATGAACTAAACTTAAATCATTCTATGTCACATGGCACTTATACAATCAATCAAACTGCATTCATTCATTCAAAGGATCAAAGCTCGTTCGTTCATTGAATACATCAAACAATTCCTTCATGCAAACAAGCAAATGAACCCATCTTCTTTCAGTTATTCAATTAATGAAATGACATTCAATGAATCCAATTCCTCTCATTCATGCAGTGAGTCAAGCACAACTTACTCATTCAATGATTTTCCACTCATTCTTTCAATGATCAAGCTTCATTCATTCATTCAATGGAGCAAACGGCATTCATTGATATGCCAAACCAAACCACATTTATTCATTCGAATTATCCAATGTCAGATTTACATTTAATGAATTAACCTACCTTCATTCAGTCAATCAAATGTCAGTCAATAATTAAATGAATTGAACCACATTCATTCATTCAATAAATTACACGTCATTGTTTTATTCAGTTAATAAAACTGCAGTCATTCAACCAAACTTTATTCATTCATTAAGTGAACGTCATATTATACTGTCATTTAATGTAACAAATAGCACTTATTAATACAATGAATCACAATGCATTCATTTACTCAATGGATCAAACTCCACTTCTTCATTCAATGTTTTCAATCTTCATTCATTCAATGAATCAAGCTTTATTCATGCAATGATGTAAATTACAGTGAATCAAATGTCAATCATACATTACAATCAATGAATTAAACAATATCGGTAATTCTCACACAAGGGATTCAGTGAATCAAGCTTCATTCATCCATTCCATGTCTCAAAGGGCTTTCAATACATGAATGAATCAAACAGCATTCGTTCATTGAAAGAACCAAGCCCCAAAAATACATTCAATGTTTCAAGCCTCAATTGTTCATTCCATGAATCCAGCTTCATTCTTCCATTCTATGAATCAAGTTGGATTCATTCATTCATACAATGAACCAAACTGCATTTATTTATTTAGTGAATCAAACATCGAACGTAAATATTGTGCACTTAGTGGGGTTCCATGTACATGTCAAATGATTCAAACTGCATTCATTTTTATAAAAAGGCATGAAACAAACAACATTCATTCAATGAAACTGTATTTTTATACATGCAAAGAATCTGATTGTATTCAAACATTCAATGAATCAATCGTCATTAGTTCATTCTTTTCCTCTAACTGGTGTGATGTATTCGGTGCATCAAACTTTAACCATTAACTAAACGGACCAAACTTCATTAACTGAGTGACATTCATTCATTAAATGAATCAAACCACATTTATTCATTCTGCGAATCAAAAATGAGGCATACGTCAAATCAATTAAACTGCCTTGATTCATTCAATGAATCGAAGTCATTCATTCAGCATAGAAAAGTATGCTCATTCATTCATCAGATCCAACTGCTTTCATTCATTAAATGAAAACAAAAAGCATAATGCCTTCAAGCAATGAATCAAAGGCTCTAAATCATTCAATGAATCAAGTAACATTCATTCGTTCAATGAAACAGATTGCTTTTTGTCATTCAATGAATGAAACCGCACTCAAATATTCAATGAAACCAGCTACATTCATTCATTCAATGAATCAAACTTCATACGTTCATTTAATACATTAAAACTGCGCTCATTCATTCAATGCATCAAACGTTATTCATTTTTTAAATGAACCAAACTTAATTCATTCTATGTCACATGGCACTTATACAATCAATCAAACGGCATTCATTCATTCAAAGGATCAAAGTTCGTTCGTTCATTGAATACATCAAACTTAATTCCTTCATGCAAACAAGCAAATGAACCCATCTTCTTTCAGTTATTCAATTAATGAAATGACATTCAATGAATCAAATTCCTCTCATTCATGCAGTGAGTCAAGCACAACTTACTCATTCAATGATTTTCTTCTCATTCTTTCAATGATCAAGCTTCATTCATTCATTCAATGGAACAAATGGCATTCATTGATAAGCCAAACCAAACCACATTTATTCATTCAAATTATCCAATGCCAGATTTACATTAAATGAATTAACCTACCTTCATTCAGTCAATCAAATGTCAGTCAATAATTAAATAAATTGAACCACATTCATTCATTCAATAAATTACACGTCATTGTTTCATTCAGAATATAAAACTGCAGTCATTCAACCAAAGTTTATTCATTCATTCCGTGAACGTCACATTATTCTGTCATTTAATGTAACAAACAGCACTTATTAATGCAATGAATCACAATGCGTTCATTTATTCAATGGATCAAACTCCACTTCTTCATTCAATGTTTTCAATCTTCATTCATTCAATGAATCAAGCTTTATTCATGCAATGATGTAAATTACAGTGAATCAACTGTCAATCATACATTACAATCAATGAATTAAACAATATCGGTAATTCTCACACAAGGGATTCAGTGAATCAAGCTTCATTCATCCATTCCATGTATCAAAGTGCTTTCAATACATGAAAGAATCAAACAGCATTCGTTCATTGAAAGAACCAGGCCCCAAAAATACATTCAATGTTTCAAGCCTCAATTGTTCATTCCATGAATCAAGCTTCATTCTTCCGTTCTATGAATCAAACTGCATTCATTCATTCATACAATGAACCAAACTGCATTTATTTATTTAGTGAATCAAACATCGAACGTAAATAATGTGCACTTAGTGGGGTTCCATGTACATGTCAAATGATTCAAACTGCATTCATTTTTATAAAAAAGGCATGAAACAAACAACATTCATTCAATGAAACTGTATTTTCATACATGCAAAGAATCTAATTGTATTCAAACATTCAATGAATCAATCGTCATTAGTTCATTCTTTTCATCTAACTGGTGTGATTCATTCGATGCATCAAACTTTAACCATTAATTAAACGGACCAAACTTCATTAACTGAGTGACATTCATTCATTAAATGAATCAAACCATATTTATACATTCAGCGAATCAGAAATGAGGCATACGTCAAATCACGTAATCTGCCTTAATTCATTCAATGAATGTAAGACATTCATTCAGAATAGAAAAGTAAGCTCATTCAGTCAACAGATCCAAATGCTTTCATTCATTAAATGAAAACAAAAAGCATAATGCCTTCATGCAATGAATGAAAGGCACTAAATCATTCAATGAATCAAGTAACATTCATTCGTTCAATGAATCAGATTGCTTTTTGTCATTCAATGAATGAAACTCCACTCAAATATTCAATGAAGCCAGCAACATTCATTCATTCAATGAATCAAACTTCATTCGTTCATTTAGTACATTAAAACTGCGCTCATTCATTCAATGCATCAAACGTTATTCATTTATTAAATGAACTAAACTTAAATCATTCTATGTCACATGGCACTTATACAATCAATCAAACTGCATTCATTCATTCAAAGGATCAAACTGCGTTCGTTCATTGAATACATCAAACTTAATTCCTTCATGCAAACATGAACCCATCTTCTTTCAGTTATTCAATTATTGAAATGACATTCAATGAAACAAATTCCTCTCATTCATGCAGTGAGTCAAGCACAACTTACTCATTCAATGATTTTCCACTCATTCTTTCAATGATCAAGCTTCATTCATTCATTCAATGGAACAAACGGCATTCATTGATAAGCCAAACCAAACCACATTTATTCATTCGAATTATCCAATGTCAGATTTACATTAAATGAATTAACCTACCTTCATTCAGTCAATCAAATGTCAGTCAATAATTAAATGAATTGAACCACATTCATTCATTCAATAAATTACACGTCATTGTTTTATTCAGTATATAAAACTGCAGTCATTCAACCAAAGTTTATTCATTCATTAAGTGAACGTCATATTATACTGTCATTTAATGTAACAAATAGCACTTATTAATACAATGAATCACAATGCATTCATTTACTCAATGGATCAAACTCCACTTCTTCATTCAATGTTTTCAATCTTCATTCATTCAATGAATCAAGCTTTATTCATGCAATGATGTAAATTACAGTGAATCAAATGTCAATCATACATTACAATCAATGAATTAAACAATATTGGTAATTCTCACACAAGGGATTCAGTGAATCAAGCTTCATTCATCCATTCCATGTCTCAAAGGGCTTTCAATACATGAATGAATCAAACAGCATTCGTTCATTGAAAGAACCAAGCCCCAAAAATACATTCAATGTTTCAAGCCTCAATTGTTCATTCCATGAATCCAGCTTCATTCTTCCATTCTATGAATCAAGTTGGATTCATTCATTCATACAATGAACCAAACTGCATTTATTTATTTAGTGAGTCAAACATCAAACGTAAATAATGTGCACTTCGTGGGGTTCCATGTACATGTCAAATGATTCAAACTGCATTCATTTTTATAAAAAGGCATGAAACAAACAACATTCATTCAATGAAACTGTATTTTTATACATGCAAAGAATCTGATTGTATTCAAACATTCAATGAATCAATCGTCATTAGTTCAGTCATTTAATGTAACAAATAGCAGTTATTAATGCAATGAGTCACAATGCATTCATTTAATCAATGGATCAAACTCCACTTCTTCATTTAATGTTTTCAATCTTCATTCATTCAATGCAATGATGTAAATTACAGTGAATCAAATGTCAATCATACATTACAATCAATGAATTAAACAATATCGGTAATTCTCACACAAGGGATTCAGTGAATCAAGCTTCAATTATCCATTCCATGTCCCAAAGGGCTTTCAATACATGAATGAATCAAACAGCATTCGTATATTGAAACAACCAAGCCCCAAAAATACATTCAATGATTCAAGCTTCAATTGTTCATTATGAATCAAACTGCATTCATTCATTCATACATTGTTTATTTAGTGAATCAAACATCGAAAGTAAATGAAGTGCACTTAGTGGGGCTCCATTTACATGTCAAATGATTCAAACTGCAATCATTTATATTAAAAGTCATGAAACAAACAACATTCATTCAATGAAACTGTATTTTTATACATGCAATGAATCTAATTGTATTCAAACATTCAATGAATCAGTCGTCATTAGTTCATTCTTTTCATCTAACTGGTGTGATTCATTCGATGCATCAAACTTTAACCATTAATTAAATGAACCAAACTTCATTAACTGAGTGACATTCATTCATTAAATGAATCAAACCACATTTATTCATTCAACGAATCAAAAATGAGGCATACATCAAATCAATTAAACTGCCTTGATTCATTCAATGAATCGAAGTCATTCATTCAGCATAGAAAAGTATGCAGATTCATTCAACAGATCCAACTGCTTTCATGCAGAAAATGAAAACAAAAAGCATAATGCCTTCATGCAATGAATCAAAGGCAATAAATCATTCAATTCGTGCAATGAAACAGATTGCTTTTTGTCATTCAATGAATGAAACTCCACTCAAATATTCAATGAAACCAGCTACATTCATTCATTCAATGAATCAAACTTCATACGTTCATTTAATACATTAAAACTGCGCTCATTCATTCAATGCATCAAACGTTATTCATTTTTTAAATGAACTAAACTTAATTCATTCTATGTCACATGGCACTTATACAATCAATCAAACTGCATTCATTCATTCAAAGGATCAAACTGCGTTCGTTCATTGAATACATCAAACTTAATTCCTTCATGCAAACAAACAAATGAACCCATCTTCTTTCAGTTATTCAATTAATGAAATGACATTCAATGAATCAAATTCCTCTCATTCATGCAGTGAGTCAAGCACAACTTACTCATTCAATGATTTTCCACTCATTCTTTCAATGATCAAGCTTCATTCATTCATTCAATGGAACAAACGGCATTCATTGATAAGCCAAACCAAACCACATTTATTCATTCGAATTATACAATGTCAGATTTACATTAAATGAATTAACCTACCTTCATTCAGTCAATCAAATGTCAGTCAATAATTAAATGAATTGAACCACATTCATTCATTCAATAAATTACACGTCATTGTTTTATTCAGTTAATAAAACTGCAGTCATTCAACCAAAGTTTATTCATTCATTAAGTGAACGTCATATTATACTGTCATTTAATGTAACAAATAGCACTTATTAATACAATGAATCACAATGCATTCATTTACTCAATGGATCAAACTCCACTTCTTCATTCAATGTTTTCAATCTTCATTCATTCAATGAATCAAGCTTTATTCATGCAATGATGTAAATTACAGTGAATCAAATGTCAATCATACATTACAATCAATGAATTAAGCAATATCGGTAATTCTCACACAAGGGATTCAGTGAATCAAGCTTCATTCATCCATTCCATGTCTCAAAGGGCTTTCAATACGTGAATGAATCAAACAGCATTCGTTCATTGAAAGAACCAAGCCCCAAAAATACATTCAATGTTTCAAGCCTCAATTGTTCATTCCATGAATCCAGCTTCATTCTTCCATTCTATGAATCAAGTTGGATTCATTCATTCATACAATGAACCAAACTGCATTTATTTATTTAGTGAATCAAACATCGAACGTAAATAATGTGCACTTAGTGGGGTTCCATGTACATGTCAAATGATTCAAACTGCATTCATTTTTATAAAAAGGCATGAAACAAACAACATTCATTCAATGAAACTGTATTTTTATACATGCAAAGAATCTGATTGTATTCAAACATTCAATAAATCAATCGTCATTAGTTCATTCTTTTCCTCTAACTGGTGTGATTTATTCGGTGCATCAAACTTTAACCATTAACTAAACGGACCAAACTTCATTAACAGAGTGACATTCATTCATTTAATGAATCAAACCACATTTATTCATTCAAATTATCCAATGCCAGATTTACATTAAATGAATTAACCTACCTTCATTCAGTCAATCAAATGTCAGTCAATAATTAAATAAATTGAACCACATTCATTCATTCAATAAATTACACGTCATTGTTTCATTCAGAATATAAAACTGCAGTCATTCAACCAAAGTTTATTCATTCATTCCGTGAACGTCACATTATTCTGTCATTTAATGTAACAAACAGCACTTATTAATGCAATGAATCACAATGCGTTCATTTATTCAATGGATCAAACTCCACTTCTTCATTCAATGTTTTCAATCTTCATTCATTCAATGAATCAAGCTTTATTCATGCAATGATGTAAATTACAGTGAATCAACTGTCAATCATACATTACAATCAATGAATTAAACAATATCGGTAATTCTCACACAAGGGATTCAGTGAATCAAGCTTCATTCATCCATTCCATGTATCAAAGTGCTTTCAATACATGAAAGAATCAAACAGCATTCGTTCATTGAAAGAACCAGGCCCCAAAAATACATTCAATGTTTCAAGCCTCAATTGTTCATTCCATGAATCAAGCTTCATTCTTCCGTTCTATGAATCAAACTGCATTCATTCATTCATACAATGAACCAAACTGCATTTATTTATTTAGTGAATCAAACATCGAACGTAAATAATGTGCACTTAGTGGGGTTCCATGTACATGTCAAATGATTCAAACTGCATTCATTTTTATAAAAAAGGCATGAAACAAACAACATTCATTCAATGAAACTGTATTTTCATACATGCAAAGAATCTAATTGTATTCAAACATTCAATGAATCAATCGTCATTAGTTCATTCTTTTCATCTAACTGGTGTGATTCATTCGATGCATCAAACTTTAACCATTAATTAAACGGACCAAACTTCATTAACTGAGTGACATTCATTCATTAAATGAATCAAACCATATTTATACATTCAGCGAATCAGAAATGAGGCATACGTCAAATCACGTAATCTGCCTTAATTCATTCAATGAATGTAAGACATTCATTCAGAATAGAAAAGTAAGCTCATTCAGTCAACAGATCCAAATGCTTTCATTCATTAAATGAAAACAAAAAGCATAATGCCTTCATGCAATGAATGAAAGGCACTAAATCATTCAATGAATCAAGTAACATTCATTCGTTCAATGAATCAGATTGCTTTTTGTCATTCAATGAATGAAACTCCACTCAAATATTCAATGAAGCCAGCAACATTCATTCATTCAATGAATCAAACTTCATTCGTTCATTTAGTACATTAAAACTGCGCTCATTCATTCAATGCATCAAACGTTATTCATTTATTAAATGAACTAAACTTAAATCATTCTATGTCACATGGCACTTATACAATCAATCAAACTGCATTCATTCATTCAAAGGATCAAACTGCGTTCGTTCATTGAATACATCAAACTTAATTCCTTCATGCAAACATGAACCCATCTTCTTTCAGTTATTCAATTATTGAAATGACATTCAATGAAACAAATTCCTCTCATTCATGCAGTGAGTCAAGCACAACTTACTCATTCAATGATTTTCCACTCATTCTTTCAATGATCAAGCTTCATTCATTCATTCAATGGAACAAACGGCATTCATTGATAAGCCAAACCAAACCACATTTATTCATTCGAATTATCCAATGTCAGATTTACATTAAATGAATTAACCTACCTTCATTCAGTCAATCAAATGTCAGTCAATAATTAAATGAATTGAACCACATTCATTCATTCAATAAATTACACGTCATTGTTTTATTCAGTATATAAAACTGCAGTCATTCAACCAAAGTTTATTCATTCATTAAGTGAACGTCATATTATACTGTCATTTAATGTAACAAATAGCACTTATTAATACAATGAATCACAATGCATTCATTTACTCAATGGATCAAACTCCACTTCTTCATTCAATGTTTTCAATCTTCATTCATTCAATGAATCAAGCTTTATTCATGCAATGATGTAAATTACAGTGAATCAAATGTCAATCATACATTACAATCAATGAATTAAACAATATTGGTAATTCTCACACAAGGGATTCAGTGAATCAAGCTTCATTCATCCATTCCATGTCTCAAAGGGCTTTCAATACATGAATGAATCAAACAGCATTCGTTCATTGAAAGAACCAAGCCCCAAAAATACATTCAATGTTTCAAGCCTCAATTGTTCATTCCATGAATCCAGCTTCATTCTTCCATTCTATGAATCAAGTTGGATTCATTCATTCATACAATGAACCAAACTGCATTTATTTATTTAGTGAGTCAAACATCAAACGTAAATAATGTGCACTTCGTGGGGTTCCATGTACATGTCAAATGATTCAAACTGCATTCATTTTTATAAAAAGGCATGAAACAAACAACATTCATTCAATGAAACTGTATTTTTATACATGCAAAGAATCTGATTGTATTCAAACATTCAATGAATCAATCGTCATTAGTTCAGTCATTTAATGTAACAAATAGCAGTTATTAATGCAATGAGTCACAATGCATTCATTTAATCAATGGATCAAACTCCACTTCTTCATTTAATGTTTTCAATCTTCATTCATTCAATGCAATGATGTAAATTACAGTGAATCAAATGTCAATCATACATTACAATCAATGAATTAAACAATATCGGTAATTCTCACACAAGGGATTCAGTGAATCAAGCTTCAATTATCCATTCCATGTCCCAAAGGGCTTTCAATACATGAATGAATCAAACAGCATTCGTATATTGAAACAACCAAGCCCCAAAAATACATTCAATGATTCAAGCTTCAATTGTTCATTATGAATCAAACTGCATTCATTCATTCATACATTGTTTATTTAGTGAATCAAACATCGAAAGTAAATGAAGTGCACTTAGAGGGGCTCCATTTACATGTCAAATGATTCAAACTGCAATCATTTTTATTAAAAGGCATGAAACAAACAACATTCATTCAATGAAACTGTATTTTTATACATGCAATGAATCTAATTATATTCAAACATTCAATGAATCAGTCGTCATTAGTTCATTCTTTTCATCTAACTGGTGTGATTCATTCGATGCATCAAACTTTAACCATTAATTAAACGGACCAAACTTCATTAACTGAGTGACATTCATTCATTAAATGAATCAAACCACATTTATTCATTCAACGAATCAAAAATGAGGCATACATCAAATCACGTAAGCTGCCTTAATTCATTCAATGAATGTAAGACATTCATTGAATGTAAGACATTCAGAAGTAAGCTCATTCATTCAACAGATCGAACTGCTTTCATTCATTAAATGAAAACAAAAAGCATAATGCCTTCATGCAATGAATCAAAGGCACTAAATCATTCAATGAATCAAGTAGCATTCATTCGTTCAATGAAACAGATTGCTTTTTGTCATTCAATGAATGAAACTCCACTCAAATATTCAATGAAGCCAGCAACATTCATTCATTCAATGAATCAAACTTCATTCGTTCATTTAGTACATTAAAACTGCGCTCATTCATTCAATGCATCAAACGTTATTCATTTTTTAAATGAACTAAACTTAAATCATTCTATGTCACATGGCACTTATACAATCAATCAAACTGCATTCATTCATTCAAAGGATCAAAAGTCAATCCTTCATTGAATACATCAAACTTAATTCCTTCATGCAAAGAAGCAAATGAACCCATCTTCTTTCAGTTATTCAATTAATGAAATGACATTCAATGAATCAAATTCCTCTCATTCATGCAGGGAGTCAAGCACAACTTACTCATTCAATGATTTTCCACTCATTCTTTCAATGATCAAGCTTCATTCATTCATTCAATGGAACAAACGGCATTCATTGATATGCCAAACCAAACCACATTTTATTCATTCAAATTATCCAATGTCAGATTTACATTTAATGAATTAACCTACTTTCATTCAGTCAATCAAATGTCAGTCAATAATTAAATGAATTGAACCACATTCATTTATTCAATAAATTACACGTCATTGTTTTATTCAGTTAATAAAACTGCAGTCATTCAACCAAACTTTATTCATTCATTAAGTGAACGTCATATTATTCTGTCATTTAATGTAACAAATAGCACTTATTAATACAATGAATCACAATGCATTCATTTACTCAATGGATCAAACTCCACTTCTTCATTCAATGTTTTCAATCTTCATTCATTCAATGAATCAAGCTTTATTCATGCAATGATGTAAATTACAGTGAATCAAATGTCAATCATACATTACAATCAATGAATTAAACAATATCGGTAATTCTCACACAAGGGATTCAGTAAATCCAGCTTCATTCATCCATTCCATGTATCAAAGGGCTTTCAATACATGAATGAATCAAACAGCATTCGCTCATTGAAAGAACCAAGCCCCAAAAATACATTCAATGTTTCAAGCCTCAATTGTTCATTCCATGAATCCAGCTTCATTCTTCCATTCTATGAATCAAGTTGGATTCATTCATTCATACAATGAACCAAACTGCATTTATTTATTTAGTGAATCAAACATCAAACGTAAATAATGTGCACTTAGTGGGGGTTCCATGTACATGTCAAATGATTCAAACTGCATTCATTTTTATAAAAAGGCATGAAACAAACAACATTCATTCAATGAAACTGTATTTTTATACATGCAAAGAATCTGATTGTATTCAAACATTCAATGAATCAATCGTCATTAGTTCATTCTTTTCATCTAACTGGTGTGATTCATTCGATGCATCAAACTTTAACCATTAATTAAATGAACCAAACTTCATTAACTGAGTGACATTCATTCATTAAGTGAATCAAACCACATTTATTCATTCTGCGAATCAAAAATGAGGCATACGTCAAATCAATTAAACTGCCTTGATTCATTCAATGAATCGAAGTCGTTCATTCAGCATAGAAAAGTATGCTCATTCATTCATCAAATCCAACTGCTTTCATTCATTAAATGAAAACAAAAAGCGTAATGCCTTCAAGCAATGAATCAAAGGCACTAAATCATTCAATGAATCAAGTAACATTCATTCGTTCAATGAAACAGATTTCTTTTTGTCATTCAATGAATGAAACTCCACTCAAATATTCAATGAAACCAGCTACATTCATTCATTCAATGAATCAAACTTCATACGTTCATTTAATACATTAAAACTGCGCTCATTCATTCAATGCATCAAACGTTATTCATTTTTTAAATGAACTAAACTTAATTCATTCTATGTCACATGGCACTTATACAATCAATCAAACGGCATTCATTCATTCAAAGGATCAAAGTTCGTTCGTTCATTGAATACATCAAACTTAATTCCTTCATGCAAACAAGCAAATGAACCCATCTTCTTTCAGTCATTCAATTAATGAAATGACATTCAATGAATCAAATTCCTCTCATTCATGCAGTGAGTCAAGCACAACTTACTCATTCAATGATTTTCCACTCATTCTTTCAATGATCAAGCTTCATTCATTCATTCAATGGAACAAACGGCATTCATTGATATGCCAAACCAAACCACATTTATTCATTCAATGGTACAAACGGCATTCATTGATATGCCAAACCAAACCACATTTATTCATTCAAATTATCCAATGCCAGATTTACATTAAATGAATTAACCTACCTTCATTCAGTCAATCAAATGTCAGTCAATAATTAAATGAATTGAACCACATTCATTCATTCAATAAATTCCACGTCATTGTTTCATTCAGAATATAAAACTGCAGTCATTCAACCAAAGTTTATTCATTCATTACGTGAACGTCACATTATTCTGTCATTTAATGTAACAAACAGCACTTATTAATGCAATGAATCACAATGCATTCATTTATTCAATGGATCAAACTCCACTTCTTCATTCAATGTTTTCAATCTTCATTCATTCAATGAATCAAGCTTCATTCATGCAATGATGTAAATTACAGTGAATCAACTGTCAATCATACATTACAATCAATGAATTAAACAATATCGGTAATTCTCACACAAGGGATTCAGTGAATCAAGCTTCATTCATCCATTCCATGTATCAAAGTGCTTTCAATACATGAAAGAATCAAACAGCATTCGTTCATTGAAAGAACCAAGCCCCAAAAATACATTCAATGATTCAAGCCTCAATTGTTCATTCCATGAATCCAGCTTCATTCTTCCATTCTATGAATCAAGTTGGATTCTTCATTCATACAATGAACCAAACTGCATTTATTTATTTAGTGAATCAAACATCGAACGTAAATAATGTGCACTTAGTGGGGCTCCATTTACATGTCAAATGATTCAAACTGCATTCATTTTTATTAAAAGGCATGAAACAAACAACATTCATTCAAAGAAACTGTATTTCTATACATGCAAAGAATGTAATTGTATTACACACATTCAATGAATCAATCGTCATTAGTTCATTCTTTTCATCTAACTGGTGTGATTCAATCGATGCATCAAACTTTAACCATTAACTAAACGGACCAAACTTCATTAACTGAGTGACATTCATTCATTAAATGAATCAAACCACATGTATTCATTCTGAGAATCAAAAATGAGGCATACGTCAAATCAGTTAAACTGCCTTGATTCATTCAATGAATCGAAGTCCTTCATTCAGCATAGAAAAGTATGCTCATTCATTCATCAGATCCAACTGTTGGGCGGCACGGTGGCACAGTGGTTAGCACTGTTGCCTCGCAGCGCCAGAGACCCGGGTTCAATTCCCGCCTCAGGCGACTGACTGTGTGGAGTTTGCATGTTCTCCCCGTGGCTGCGTGGGTTTCCTCCGGGTGCTCCGGTTTCCTCCCACAGTCCAAAGATGTGCAGGGCCAGGTGAATTGGCCATGCTAAATTGCCCGTAGTGTTAGGTAAGGGGTAAAAGTAGGGGTAGGGGTATGGGTGGGTTCGCTTCGGCGGGTCGGTGTGGACTTGTTGGGCCGAAGGGCCTGTTTCCACACTGTAATGTAATCTAATCTAAAAAAAAAACTGCTTTCATTCATTAAATGAAAACAAAAAGCATAATGCCTTCAAGCAATGAATCAAAGGCACTAAATCATTCAATGAATCAAGTAACATTCATTCGTTCAATGAAACAGATTGCTTTTTGTCATTCAATGAATGAAACTCCACTCAAATATTCAATGAAACCAGCTACATTCATTCATTCAATGAATCAAACTTCATACGTTCATTTAATACATTATAACTGCGCTCATTCATTCAATGCATCAAACGTTATTCATTTTTTAAATGAACTAAACTTAATTCATTCTATGTCTCATGGCACTTATACAATCAATCAAACTGCATTCATTCATTCAAAGGATCAAACGTCATTTGTTCATTGAATACATCAAACTTAATTCCTTCATGCAAACAAGCAAATGAACCCATCTTCTTTCAGTCATTCAATTAATGAAATGACATTCAATGAATCAAATTTTTCTCATTCATGCAGTGAGTCAAGCACAACTTACTCATTCAATGATTTTCCACTCATTCATTCAATGATCAAGCTTCATTCATTCATTCAATGGAACAAACTGCATTCATTGATATGCCAAACCAAACCACATTTATTCATTCAAATTATCCAACGTCAGATTTACATTAAATGAATTAACCTACCTTCATTAAGTCAATCAAATGTCAGTTAATAATTAAATGAATTGAACCACTTTCATTCATTCAATAAATTACACGTCATTGTTTTATTCAGTATATAAAACTGCAGTCATTCGTTCATACAATGAACCAAACTGCATTTATTTATTTAGTGAATCAAACATCGAACGTAAATAATGTGCACTTAGTGGGGTTCCATGTACATGTCAAATGATTCAAACTGCATTCATTTTTATAAAAAGGCATGAAACAAACAACATTCATTCAATGAAACTGCATTTTTATACATGCAATGAATCTAATTGTATTCAAACATTCAATGAATCAGTCGTCATTAGTTCATTCTTTTCATCTAACTGGTGTGATTCATTCGATGCATCAAACTTTAATCATTAATTAAATGAACCAAACTTCATTAACTGAGTGACATTCATTCATTAAATGAATCAAACCACATTTATTCATTCAGCGAATCAAAAATGAGGCATACGTCAAATCAATTAAACTGCCTTAATTCATTCAATGAATCGAAGTCATTCATTCAGCATAGAAAAGTATGCTCATTCATTCAACAGATCCAACTGCTTTCATTCATTAAATGAAAACAAAAAGCATAATGCCTTCATGCAATGAATCAAAGGCAATAAATCATTCAATGAATCAAGTAACATTCATTCGTTCAATGAAACAGATTGCTTTTTGTCATTCAATGTCATTCAAATATTCAATGAAATATTCAGCTACATTCATTCATTCAATGAATCAAACTTCATACGTTCATTTAATACATTAAAACTGCGCTCATTCATTCAATGCATCAAACGTTATTCATTTTTTAAATGAACTAAACTTAATTCATTCTATGTCACATGGCACTTATACAATCAATCAAACTGCATTCATTCATTCAAAGGATCAAACTGCGTTCGTTCATTGAATACATCAAACTTAATTCCTTCATGCAAACAAGCAAATAAACCCATCTTCTTTCAGTTATTCAATTAATGAAATGCCATTCAATGAATCAAATTCCTCTCATTCATGCAGTGAGTCAAGCACAACTTACTCATTCAATGATTTTCCACTCATTCTTTCAATGATCAAGCTTCATTCATTCATTCATTGGAACAAACGGCATTCATTGATATGCCAAACCAAACCACATTTATTCATTCAAATTATCCAATGCCAGATTTACATTAAATGAATTAACCTACCTTCATTCAGTCAATCAAATGTCAGTCAATAATTAAATGAATTGAACCACATTCATTCATTCAATAAATTACACGTCATTGTTTAATTCAGAATATAAAACTGCAGTCATTCAACCAAAGTTTATTCATTCATTATTCTGTATTTAATGTAACAAACACCACTTATTAATGCAATGAATCACAATGCGTTCATTTATTCAATGGATCAAACTCCACTTCTTCATTCAATGTTTTCAATCTTCATTCATTCAATGAATCAAGCTTTATTCATGCAATGATGCAAATTACAGTGAATCAATTGTCAATCATACATTACAATCAATGAATTAAACAATATCGGTAATTCTCACACAAGGGATTCAGTAAATCAAGCTTCATTCATCCATTCCATGTATCAAAGGGCTTTCAATACATGAAAGAATCAAACAGCATTCGTTCATTGAAAGAACCAAGCCCCAAAAATACATTCAATGTTTCAAGCCTCAATTGTTCATTCCATGAATCAAGCTTCATTCTTCCGTTCTATGAATGAAGTTGGATTCATTCATTCATACAATGAACCAAACTGCATTTATTTATTTAGTGAATCAAACATCGAACGTAAATAATGTGCACTTAGTGGGGCTCCATTTACATGTCAAATGATTCAAACTGCTTTCATTTTTATAAAAAGGCATGAAACAAACAACATTCATTCAATGAAACTGTATTTTCATACATGCAAAGAATCTAATTGTATTCAAACATTCAATGAATCAATCGTCATTAGTTCATTCTTTTCATCTAACTGGTGTGATTCATTCGATGCATCAAACTTTAACCATTAATTAAACGGACCAAACTTCATTAACTGAGTGACATTCATTCATTAAATGAATCAAACCATATTTATACATTCAGCGAATCAGAAATGAGGCATACGTCAAATCACGTAATCTGCCTTAATTCATTCAATGAATGTAAGACATTCATTCAGAATAGTAAAGCAAGCTCATTCAGTCAACAGATCGAACTGCTTTCATTCATTAAATGAAAACAAAAAGCATAATGCCTTCATGCAATGAATCAAAGGCAATAAATCATTCAATGAATCAAGTAGCATTCATTCGTTCAATGAAAAAGATTGCTTTTTGTCATTCAATGAATGAAAGTCCACTCAAATATTCAATGAAGCCAGCAACATTCAATCATTCAATGAATCAAACTTCATTCGTTCATTTAGTACATTAAAACTGCGCTCCTTCATTCAATACATCAAACGTTATTCATTTTTTAAATGAACTTAACTTAATTCATTCTATGTCACATGGCACTTATACAATCAATCAAACTGCATTCATTCATTCAAAGGATCAAACGTCATTCGTTCATTGAATACATCAAACTTAATTCCTTCATGCAAACAAGCAAATGAACCCATCTTCTTTCAGTTATTCAATTAATGAAATGACATTCAATGAATCAAATTCCTCTCATTCATGCAGTGAGTCAAGCACAACTTACTCATTCAATGATTTTCCACTCATTCATTCAATGATCAAGCTTCATTCATTCATTCAATGGAACAAACTGCATTCATTGATATGCCAAACCAAACCACTTTTATTCATTCAAATTATCCAACGTCAGATTTACATTAAATGAATTAACCTACCTTCATTCAGTCAATCAAATGTCAGTTAATAATTAAATGAATTGAACCACTTTCATTCATTCAATAAATTACACGTCATTGTTTTATTCAGGATATAAAACTGCAGTCATTCAACCAAACTTTATTCATTCATTAAGTGAACGTCATATTATTCAGTCATTTAATGTAACAAATAGCACTTATTAATGCAATGAATCACAATGCATTCATTTATTCAATGGATCAAACTCCACTTCTTCATTTAATGTTTTCAATCTTCATTCATTCAATGCAATGATGTAAATTACAGTGAATCAAATGTTAATCATACATTACAATCAATGAATTAAACAATATCGGTAATTCTCACACAAGGGATTCAGTGAATCAAGCTTCATTTATCCATTCCATGTATCAAAGGGCTTTCAATACATGAATGAATCAAACAGCATTCGTATATTGAAAGAACCAAGCCGCCGAAATACATTCAATGATTCAAGCTTCAATTGTTCATTATGAATTAAACTGCATTCATTCATTCATACATTGTTTATTTAGTGAATCAAACATCGAACGTAAATGAAGTGCACTTAGTGGGGCTCCATTTACATGTCAAATGATTCAAACTGCATTCATTTTTATTAAAAGGCATGAAACAAACAACATTCATTCAATGAAACTGTATTTTTATACATGCAATGAATCTAATTGTATTCAAACATTCAATGAATCAGTCGTCATTAGTTCATTCTTTTCATCTAACTGGTGTGATTCATTCGATGCATCAAACTTTAACCATTAATTAAATGAACCAAACTTCATTAACTGAGTGACATTCATTCATTAAATGAATCAAACAACATTTATTCATTCAGCGAATCAAAAATGAGGCATATGTCAAATCAATTAAACTGCCTTAATTCATTCAATGAATCGAAGTCATTCATTCAGCATAGAAAAGTATGCTCATTCAGTCAACAGATCGAACTGCTTTCATTCATTAAATGAAAACAAAAAGCATAATGCCTTCATGCAATGAATCAAAGGCAATAAATCATTCAATGAATCAAGTAGCATTCATTCGTTCAATGAAAAAGATTGCTTTTTGTCATTCAATGAATGAAAGTCCACTCAAATATTCAATGAAGCCAGCAACATTCAATCATTCAATGAATCAAACTTCATTCGTTCATTTAGTACATTAAAACTGCGCTCCTTCATTCAATACATCAAACGTTATTCATTTTTTAAATGAACTAAACTTAATTCATTCTATGTCACATGGCACTTATACAATCAATCAAACTGCATTCATTCATTCAAAGGATCAAACGTCATTCGTTCATTGAATACATCAAACTTAATTCCTTCATGCAAACAAGCAAATGAACCCATCTTCTTTCAGTTATTCAATTAATGAAATGACATTCAATGAATCAAATTCCTCTCATTCATGCAGTGAGTCAAGCACAACTTACTCATTCAATGATTTTCCACTCATTCATTCAATGATCAAGCTTCATTCATTCATTCAATGGAACAAACTGCATTCATTGATATGCCAAACCAAACCACTTTTATTCATTCAAATTATCCAACGTCAGATTTACATTAAATGAATTAACCTACCTTCATTCAGTCAATCAAATGTCAGTTAATAATTAAATGAATTGAACCACTTTCATTCATTCAATAAATTACACGTCATTGTTTTATTCAGGATATAAAACTGCAGTCATTCAACCAAACTTTATTCATTCATTAAGTGAACGTCATATTATTCAGTCATTTAATGTAACAAATAGCACTTATTAATGCAATGAATCACAATGCATTCATTTATTCAATGGATCAAACTCCACTTCTTCATTTAATGTTTTCAATCTTCATTCATTCAATGCAATGATGTAAATTACAGTGAATCAAATGTCAATCATACATTACAATCAATGAATTAAACAATATCGGTAATTCTCACACAAGGGATTCAGTGAATCAAGCTTCATTTATCCATTCCATGTATCAAAGGGCTTTCAATACATGAATGAATCAAACAGCATTCGTATATTGAAACAACCAATCCCCAAAAATACATTCAATGTTTCAAGCCTCAATTGTTCATTCCATGAATCCAGCTTCATTCTTCCATTCTATGAATCAAGTTGGATTCATTCATTCATACAATGAACCAAACTGCATTTATTTATTTAGTGAATCAAACATCGAACGTAAATAATGTGCACTTAGTGGGGTTCCATTTACATGTCAAATGATTCAAACTGCATTCATTTTTATAAAAAGGCATGAAACAAACTACATTCATTCAATGAAACTGTATTTTTATACATGCAATGAATCTAATTGTATTCAAACATTCAATGAATCAGTCGTCATTAGTTCATTCATTTCATCTAACTGGTGTGATTCATTCGATGCATCAAACTTTAAACATTAATTAAATGAACCAAACTTCATTAACTGAGTGACATTCATTCATTAAATGAATCAAACCACATTTATTCATTCAGCGAATCAAAAATGAGGCATACGTCAAATCAATTAAACTGCCTTAATTCATTCAATGAATCGAAGTCATTCATTCAGCATAGAAAAGTATGCTCATTCATTCAACAGATCCAACTGCTTTCATTCATTAAATGAAAACAAAAAGCATAATGCCTTCATGCAATGAATCAAAGGCAATAAATCATTCAATTCGTTCAATGAAACAGATTGCTTTTTGTCATTCAATGAATGAAACTCCACTCAAATATTCAATGAAACCAGCTACATTCATTCATTCAATGAATCAAACTTCATACGTTCATTTAATACATTAAAACTGCGCTCATTCATTCAATGCATCAAACGTTATTCATTTTTTAAATGAACTAAACTTAATTCATTCTATGTCACATGGCACTTATACAATCAATCAAACTGCATTCATTCATTCAAAGGATCAAACGTCATTCGTTCATTGAATACATCAAACTTAATTCCTTCATGCAAACAAGCAAATGAACCCATCTTCTTTCAGTCATTCAATTAATGAAATGACATTCAATGAATCAAATTTTTCTCATTCATGCAGTGAGTCAAGCACAACTTACTCATTCAATGATTTTCCACTCATTCATTCAATGATCAAGCTTCATTCATTCATTCAAAGGAACAAACTGCGTTCATTGATATGCCAAACCAAACCACATTTATTCATTCAAATTATCCAACGTCAGATTTACATTAAATGAATTAACCTACCTTCATTCAGTCAATCAAATGTCAGTTAAAAATTAAATGAATTGAACCACTTTCAATTCAATAAATTACACGTCATTGTTTTATTCAGTATATAAAACTGCAGTCATTCAACCAAACTTTAATCATTCATTAAGTGAACGTCATATTATTCAGTCATTTAATGTAACAAATAGCACTTATTAATGCAATGAATCACAATGCATTCATTTATTCAAT
The DNA here is from genome assembly GCF_037043375.1 of Chiloscyllium plagiosum. Classification (NCBI taxonomy): domain Eukaryota; kingdom Metazoa; phylum Chordata; class Chondrichthyes; order Orectolobiformes; family Hemiscylliidae; genus Chiloscyllium; species Chiloscyllium plagiosum. The sequence continues at coordinate 58,222,376 of NW_028270141.1, forward strand.
GGATCAAACTCCACTTCTTCATTTAATGTTTTCAATCTTCATTCATTCAATGCAATGATGTAAATTACAGTGAATCAAATGTCAATCATACATTACAATCAATGAATTAAACAATATCGGTAATTCTCACACAAGGGATTCAGTGAATCAAGCTTCATTTATCCATTCCATGTATCAAAGGGCTTTCAATACATGAATGAATCAAACAGCATTCGTATATTGAAACAACCAATCCCCAAAAATACATTCAATGTTTCAAGCCTCAATTGTTCATTCCATGAATCCAGCTTCATTCTTCCATTCTATGAATCAAGTTGGATTCATTCATTCATACAATGAACCAAACTGCATTTATTTATTTAGTGAATCAAACATCGAACGTAAATAATGTGCACTTAGTGGGGTTCCATTTACATGTCAAATGATTCAAACTGCATTCATTTTTATAAAAAGGCATGAAACAAACTACATTCATTCAATGAAACTGTATTTTTATACATGCAATGAATCTAATTGTATTCAAACATTCAATGAATCAGTCGTCATTAGTTCATTCATTTCATCTAACTGGTGTGATTCATTCGATGCATCAAACTTTAAACATTAATTAAATGAACCAAACTTCATTAACTGAGTGACATTCATTCATTAAATGAATCAAACCACATTTATTCATTCAGCGAATCAAAAATGAGGCATACGTCAAATCAATTAAACTGCCTTAATTCATTCAATGAATCGAAGTCATTCATTCAGCATAGAAAAGTATGCTCATTCATTCAACAGATCCAACTGCTTTCATTCATTAAATGAAAACAAAAAGCATAATGCCTTCATGCAATGAATCAAAGGCAATAAATCATTCAATTCGTTCAATGAAACAGATTGCTTTTTGTCATTCAATGAATGAAACTCCACTCAAATATTCAATGAAACCAGCTACATTCATTCATTCAATGAATCAAACTTCATACGTTCATTTAATACATTAAAACTGCGCTCATTCATTCAATGCATCAAACGTTATTCATTTTTTAAATGAACTAAACTTAATTCATTCTATGTCACATGGCACTTATACAATCAATCAAACTGCATTCATTCATTCAAAGGATCAAACTGCGTTCGTTCATTGAATACATCAAACTTAATTCCTTCATGCAAACAAGCAAATGAACCCATCTTCTTTCAGTTATTCAATTAATGAAATGACATTCAATGAATCAAATTCCTCTCATTCATGCAGTGAGTCAAGCACACCTTACTCATTCAATGATTTTCCACTCATTCTTTCAATGATCAAGCTTCATTCATTCATTCAATGGAACAAACGGCATTCATTGATATGCCAAACCAAACCACATTTATTCATTCAAATTATCCAATGCCAGATTTACATTAAATGAATTAACCTAACTTCATTCAGTCAATCAAATGTCAGTCAATAATTAAATGAATTGAACCACATTCATTCATTCAATAAATTACACGTCATTGTTTCATTCAGAATATAAAACTGCAGTCATTCAACCAAAGTTTATTCATTCATTACGTGAACGTCACATTATTCTGTCATTTAATGTAACAAACAGCACTTATTCATGCAATGATTCACAATGCATTCATTTATTCAATGGATCAAACTCCACTTCTTCATTCAATGTTTTCAATCTTCATTCATTCAATGAATGAAGCTTTATTCATGCAATGATGTAAATTACAGTGAATCAACTGTCAATCATACATTACAATCAATGAATTAAACAATATCGGTAATTCTCACACAAGGGATTCAGTGAATCAAGCTTCATTCATCCATTCCATGTATCAAAGGGCTTTCAATACATGAAGGAATAAAACAGCATTCGTTCATTGAAAGAACCAAGCCCCAAAAATACATTCAATGTTTCAAGCCTCAATTGTTCATTCCATGAATCAAGCTTCATTATTCCGTTCTATGAATCAAACTGCAGTCATTCATTCATACAATGAACCAAACTGCATTTATTTATTTAGTGAATCAAACATCGAACGTAAATATTGTGCACTTAGTGGGGTTCCATGTACATGTCAAATGATTCAAACTGCAATCATTTTTATTAAAGGGCATGAAACAAACAACATTCATTCAATGAAACTGTATTTTTATACATGCAATGAATCTAATTGTATTCAAACATTCAATGAATCAATCGTCATTAGTTCATTCTTTTCATCTAACTGGTGTGATTCATTCGATGCATCAAACTTTAACCATTAACTAAACGGACCAAACTTCATTAACTGATTGACATTCATTCATTAAATGAATCAAACCACATTTATTCATTCTGCGAATCAAAAATGAGGCATACGTCAAATCAATTAAACTGCCTTGATTCATTCAATGAATCAAAGTCATTCATTCAGCATAGAAAAGTATGCTCATTCATTCATCAGATCCAACTGCTTTCATTCATTAAATGAAAACAAAAAGCATAATGCCTTCAAGCAATGAATCAAAGGCACTAAATCATTCAATGAATCAAGTAACATTCATTCGTTCAATGAAACAGATTGCTTTTTGTCATTCAATGAATGAAACTCCACTCAAATATTCAATGAAACCAGCTACATTCATTCATTCAATGAATCAAACTTCATACGTTCATTTAATACATTAAAACTGCGCTCATTCATTCAATGCATCAAACGTTATTCATTTTTTAAATGAACTAAACTTAATTCATTCTATGTCACAAGGCACTTATACAATCAATCAAACTGCATTCATTCATTCAAAGGATCAAACGTCATTCGTTCATTGAATACATCAAACTTAATTCCTTCATGCAAACAAGCAAATGAACCCATCTTCTTTCAGTCATTCAATTAATGAAATGACATTCAATGAATCAAATTTTTCTCATTCATGCAGTGAGTCAAGCACAACTTACTCATTCAATGATTTTCCACTCATTCATTCAATGGAACAAACTGCGTTCATTGATATGCCAAACCAAACCACATTTATTCATTCAAATTATCCAACGTCAGATTTACATTAAATGAATTAACCTACCTTCATTCAGTCAATCAAATGTCAGTTAATAATTAAATGAATTGAACCACTTTCATTCATTCAATAAATTACACGTCATTGTTTTATTCAGTATATAAAACTGCAGTCATTCAACCAAACTTTAATCATTCATTAAGTGAACGTCATATTATTCAGTCATTTAATGTAACAAATAGCACTTATTAATGCAATGAATCACAATGCATTCATTTATTCAATGGATCAAACTCCACTTCTTCATTTAATGTTTTCAATCTTCATTCATTCAATGCAATGATGTAAATTACAGTGAATCAAATGTCAATCATACATTACAATCAATGAATTAAACAATATCGGTAATTATCACACAAGGGATTCAGTGAATCAAGCTTCATTTATCCATTCCATGTATCAAAGGGCTTTCAATACATGAATGAATCAAACAGCATTCGTATATTGAAAGAACCAAGCCCCAAAAATACATTCAATGTTTCAAGCCTCAATTGTTCATTCCATGAATCCAGCTTCATTCTTCCATTCTATGAATCAAGTTGGATTCATTCATTCATACAATGAACCAAACTGCATTTATTTATTTAGTGAATCAAACATCGAACGTAAATAATGTGCACTTAGTGGGGTTCCATTTACATGTCAAATGATTCATACTGCATTCATTTTTATTAAAAGGCATGAAACAAACAACATTAATTCAATGAAACTGTATTTTTATACATGCAATGAATCTAATTGTATTCAAACATTCAATGAATCAGTCGTCATTAGTTCATTCATTTCATCTAACTGGTGTGATTCATTCGATGCATCAAACTTTAACCATTAATTAAATGAACCAAACTTCATTAACTGAGTGACATTCATTCATTAAATGAATCAAACCACATTTATTCATTCAGCGAATCAAAAATGAGGCATACGTCAAATCAATTAAACTGCCTTAATTCATTCAATGAATCGAAGTCATTCATTCAGCATAGAAAAGTATGCTCATTCATTCAACAGATCCAACTGCTTTCATTCATTAAATGAAAACAAAAAGCATAATGCCTTCATGCAATGAATCAAAGGCAATAAATCATTCAATTCGTTCAATGAAACAGATTGCTTTTTGTCATTCAATGAATGAAACTCCACTCAAATATTCAATGAAACCAGCTACATTCATTCATTCAATGAATCAAACTTCATACGTTCATTTAATACATTAAAACTGCGCTCATTCATTCAATGCATCAAACGTTATTCATTTTTTAAATGAAATAAGCTTAATTCATTCTATGTCACATGGCACTTATACAATCAATCAAACTGCATTCATTCATTCAAAGGATCAAACTGCGTTCGTTCATTGAATACATCAAACTTAATTCCTTCATGCAAACAAGCAAATGAACCCATCTTCTTTCAGTTATTCAATTAATGAAATGACATTCAATGAATCAAATTCCTCTCATTCATGCAGTGAGTCAAGCACAACTTACTCATTCAATGATTTTCCACTCATTCTTTCAATGATCAAGCTTCATTCATTCATTCAATTGAACAAACGGCATTCATTGATATGCCAAACCAAACCACATTTATTCATTCAAATTATCCAATGCCAGATTTACATTAAATGAATTAACCTACCTTCATTCAGTCAATCAAATGTCAGTCAATAATTAAATGAATTGAACCACATTCATTCATTCAATAAATTACACGTCATTGTTTCATTCAGAATATAAAACTGCAGTCATTCAACCAAAGTTTATTCATTCATTACGTGAACGTCACATTATTCTGTCATTTAATGTAACAAACAGCACTTATTAATGCAATGAATCACAATGCATTCATTTATTCAATGGATCAAACTCCACTTCTTCATTCAATGTTTTCAATCTTCATTCATTCAATGAATCAAGTTTTATTCATGCTATGATGTAAATTACAGTGAATCAACTGTCAATCATACATTACAATCAATGAATTAAACAATATCGGGAATGAACACAAGGGATTCAGTGAATCAAGCTTCATTCATCCATTCCATGTATCAAAGGGCTTTCAATACATGAAAGAATCAAACAGCATTCGTTCATTGAAAGAACCAAGCCCCAAAAATATATTCAATGTTTCAAGCCTCAATTGTTCATTCCATGAATCAAGCTTCATTCTTCCGTTCTATGAATCAAACTGCATTCATTCATTCATACAATGAACCAAACTGCATTTATTTATTTAGTGAATCAAACATCGAACGTAAATAATGTGCACTTAGTGGGGTTCCATGTACATGTCAAATGATTCAAACTGCATTCATTTTTATAAAAAGGCATGAAACAAACTACATTCATTCAATGAAACTGTATTTTTATACATGCAAAGAATCTGATTGTATTCAAACATTCAATGAATCAATCGTCATTAGTTCATTCTTTTCATCTAACTGGTGTGATTCATTCGATGCATCAAACTTTAACCATTAACTAAACGGACCAAACTTCATTAACTGAGTGACATTCATTCATTAAATGAATCAAACCACATTTATTCATTCTGCGAATCAAAAATGAGGCATACGTCAAATCAATAAAACTGCCTTGATTCATTCAATGAATCGAAGTCATTCATTCAGCATAGAAAAGTATGCTCATTCATTCATCAGATCCAACTGCTTTCATTCATTAAATGAAAACAAAAAGCATAATGCCTTCAAGCAATGAATCAAAGGCACTAAATCATTCAATGAATCAAGTAACATTCATTCGTTCAATGAAACAGATTGCTTTTTGTCATTCAATGAATGAAACTCCACTCAAATATTCAATGAAACCAGCTACATTCATTCATTCAATGAATCAAACTTCATACGTTCATTTAATACATTAAAACTGCGCTCATTCATTCAATGCATCAAACGTTATTCATTTTTTAAATGAAATAAGCTTAATTCATTCTATGTCACATGGCACTTATACAATCAATCAAACTGCATTCATTCATTCAAAGGATCAAACTGCGTTCGTTCATTGAATACATCAAACTTAATTCCTTCATGCAAACAAGCAAATGAACCCATCTTCTTTCAGTTATTCAATTAATGAAATGACATTCAATGAATCAAATTCCTCTCATTCATGCAGTGAGTCAAGCACAACTTAGTCATTCAATGATTTTCCACTCATTCTTTCAATGATCAAGCTTCATTCATTCATTCAATTGAACAAACGGCATTCATTGATATGCCAAACCAAACCACATTTATTCATTCAAATTATCCAATGCCAGATTTACATTAAATGAATTAACCTACCTTCATTCAGTCAATCAAATGTCAGTCAATAATTAAATGAATTGAACCACATTCATTCATTCAATAAATTACACGTCATTGTTTCATTCAGAATATAAAACTGCAGTCATTCAACCAAAGTTTATTCATTCATTACGTGAACGTCACATTATTCTGTCATTTAATGTAACAAACAGCACTTATTAATGCAATGAATCACAATGCATTCATTTATTCAATGGATCAAACTCCACTTCTTCATTCAATGTTTTCAATCTTCATTCATTCAATGAATCAAGTTTTATTCATGCTATTATGTAAATTACAGTGAATCAACTGTCAATCATACATTACAATCAATGAATTAAACAATATCGGGAATGAACACAAGGGATTCAGTGAATCAAGCTTCATTCATCCATTCCATGTATCAAAGGGCTTTCAATACATGAAAGAATCAAACAGCATTCGTTCATTGAAAGAACCAAGCCCCAAAAATATATTCAATGTTTCAAGCCTCAATTGTTCATTCCATGAATCAAGCTTCATTCTTCCGTTCTATGAATCAAACTGCATTCATTCATTCATACAATGAACCAAACTGCATTTATTTATTTAGTGAATCAAACATCGAACGTAAATAATGTGCACTTAGTGGGGTTCCATGTACATGTCAAATGATTCAAACTGCATTCATTTTTATAAAAAGGCATGAAACAAACTACATTCATTCAATGAAACTGTATTTTTATACATGCAAAGAATCTGATTGTATTCAAACATTCAATGAATCAATAGTCATTAGTTCATTCTTTTCATCTAACTGGTGTGATTCATTCGATGCATCAAACTTTAACCATTAACTAAACGGACCAAACTTCATTAACTGAGTGACATTCATTCATTAAATGAATCAAACCACATTTATTCATTCTGCGAATCAAAAATGAGGCATACGTCAAATCAATTAAACTGCCTTGATTCATTCAATGAATCGAAGTCATTCATTCAGCATAGAAAAGTATGCTCATTCATTCATCAGATCCAACTGCTTTCATTCATTAAATGAAAACAAAAAGCATAATGCCTTCAAGCAATGAATCAAAGGCACTAAATCATTCAATGAATCAAGTAACATTCATTCGTTCAATGAAACAGATTGCTTTTTGTCATTCAATGAATGAAACTCCACTCAAATATTCAATGAAACCAGCTACATTCATTCATTCAATGAATCAAACTTCATACGTTCATTTAATACATTAAAACTGCGCTCATTCATTCAATGCATCAAACGTTATTCATTTTTTAAATGAACTAAACTTAATTCATTCTATGTCACATGGCACTTATACAATCAATCAAACTGCATTCATTCATTCAAAGGATCAAACTGCGTTCGTTCATTGAATACATCAAACTTAATTCCTTCATGCAAACAAGCAAATGAACCCATCTTCTTTCAGTCATTCAATTAATGAAATGACATTCAATGAATCAAATTTTTCTCATTCATGCAGTGAGTCAAGCACAACTTACTCATTCAATGATTTTCCACTCATTCATTCAATGATCAAGCTTCATTCATTCATTCATTCAATGGAACAAACTGCATTCATTGATATGCCAAACCAAACCACATTTATTCATTCAAATTATCCAACGTCAGATTTACATTAAATGAATTAACCTACCTTCATTCAGTCAATCAAATGTCAGTTAATAATTAAATGAATTGAACCACATTCATTCATTCAATAAATTACACGTCATTGTTTTATTCAGTATATAAAACTGCAGTCATTCAACCAAAGTTTATTCATTCATTAAGTGAACGTCATATTATTCAGTCATTTAATGTAACAAATAGCACTTATTAATGCAATGAATCACAATGCATTCATTTATTCAATGGATCAAACTCCACTTCTTCATTTAATATTTTCAATCTTCATTCATTCAATGCAATGATGTAAATTACAGTGAATCAAATGTCAATCATACATTACAATCAATGAATTAAACAATATCGGTAATTCTCACACAAGGGATTCAGTGAATCAAGCTTCATTTATCCATTCCATGTATCAAAGGGCTTTCAATACATGAATGAATCAAACAGCATTCGTATATTGAAACAACCAAGCCCAAAAAATACATTCAATGATTCAAGCTTCAATTGTTCATTATGAATTAAACTGCATTCATTCATACATTGTTTATTTAGTGAATCAAACATCGAACGTAAATGAAGTGCAATTAGTGGGGCTCCATTTACATGTCAAATGATTCAAACTGCATTCATTTTTATTAAAAGGCATGAAACAAACAACATTCATTCAATGAAACTGTATTTTTATACATGCAATGAATCTAATTGTATTCAAACATTCAATGAATCAGTCGTCATTAGTTCATTCTTTTCATCTAACTGGTGTGATTCATTCGATGCATCAAACTTTAACCATTAATTAAATGAACCAAACTTCATTAACTGAGTGACATTCATTCATTAAATGAATCAAACAACATTTATTCATTCAGCGAATCAAAAATGAGGCATACGTCAAATCAATTAAACTGTCTTGATTCATTCAATGAATCGAAGTCATTCATTCAGCATAGAAAAGTATGCTCATTCATTCATCAGATCCAACTGCTTTCATTCATTAAATGAAAACAAAAAGCATAATGCCTTCATGCAATGAATCAAAGGCAAGAAAACATTCAATGAATCAAGTAACATTCATTCGTTCAATGAAACAGATTGCTTTTTGTCATTCAATGAATGAAACTCCACTCAAATATTCAATGAAACCAGCTACATTCATTCATTCAATGAATCAAACTTCATACGTTCATTTAATACATTAAAACTGCGCTCATTCATTCAATGCATCAAACGTTATTCATTTTTTAAATGAACTAAACTTAATTCATTCTATGTCACATGGCACTTATACAATCAATCAAGCTGCATTCATTCATTCAAAGGATCAAACTGCGTTCGTTCATTGAATACATCAAACTTAATTCCTTCATGCAAACAAGCAAATGAACCCATCTTCTTTCAGTTATTCAATTAATGAAATGACATTCAATGAATCAAATTCCTCTCATTCATGCAGTGAGTCAAGCACAACTTACTCATTCAATGATTTTCCACTCATTCATTCAATGATCAAGCTTCATTCATTCATTCAATGGAACAAACGGCATTCATTGATATGCCAAACCAAACCACATTTATTCATTCAAATTATCCAATGCCAGATTTACATTAAATGAATTCAGTCAATCAAATGTCAGTCAATAATTAAATGAATTGAACCACATTCATTCATTCAATAAATTACACGTCATTGTTTTATTCAGTTAATAAAACTGCAGTCATTCAACCAAAGTTTATTCATTCATTACGTGAATGAAGGTAGGTTAATGATTCAAACTGCAATCATTTTTATTAAAAGGCATGAAACAAACAACATTCTTTCAATGAAACTGTATTTTTACACACACGATGAATCACAATGCATTCATTTACTCAATGGATCAAACTCCACTTCTTCATTCAATGTTTTCAATTTTCATTCATTCAATGAATCAACCTTTATTCATGCAATGATGTAAATTACAGTGAATCAAATATCAATCATACAATACAATCAATGAATTCAACAATATCGGTAATTCTCAGACAAGGGATTCAGTGAATCAAGCTTCATTCATCCATTCCATGTCTCAAAGGGCTTTCAATACATGAAAGAATCAAACAGCATTCGTTCATTGAAAGAACCAAGCCCCAAAAATACATTCAATGTTTCAAGCCTCAATTGTTCATTCCATGAATCAAGCTTCATTCTTCCGTTCTATGAATCAAACTGCATTCATTCATTCATACAATGAACCAAACTGCATTTATTTATTTAGTGAATCAAACATCGAACGTAAATAATGTGCACTTAGTGGGGCTCCATTTACATGTCAAATGATTCAAACTGCATTCATTTTTATAAAAAGGCATGAAACAAACAACATTCATTCAATGAAACTGTATTTTTTTACATGCAAAGAATCTGATTGTATTCAAACATTCAATGAATCAATCGTCATTAGTTCATTCTTTTCATCTAACTGGTGTGATTCATTCGATGCATCAAACTTTAACCATTAACTAAACGGACCAAAGTTCATTAACTGAGTGACATTCATTCATTAAATGAATCAAACCACATTTATTCATTCAAATTATCCAACGTCAGATTTACATTAAATGAATTAACCTACTTTCATTCAGTCAATCAAATATCAGTTAATAATTAAATGAATTGAACCACTTTCATTCATTCAATAAATTACACGTCATTGTTTTATTCAGTATATAAAACTGCAGTCATTCAACCAAAACTTTATTCATTCATTAAGTGAACGTCATATTATTCAGTCATTTAATGTAACAAATAGCACTTATTAATGCAATGAATCACAATGCATTCATTTATTCAATGGATCAAACTCCACTTCTTCATTTAATGTTTTCAATCTTCATTCATTCAATGCAATGATGTATATTACAGTGAATCAAATGTCAATCATACATTACAATCAATGAATTAAACAATATCGGTAATTCTCACACAAGGGATTCAGTGAATCAAGCTTCATTTATCCATTCCATGTATCAAAGGGCTTTCAATACATGAATGAATCAAACAGCATTCGTATATTGAAACAATCAAGCCCCAAAAATACATTCAATGATTCAAGCTTCAATTGTTCATTATGAATTAAACTGCATTCATTCATTCATACATTGTTTATTTAGTGAATCAAACATCGAACGTAAATGAAGTGCACTTAGTGGGGCTCCATTTACATGTCAAATGATTCAAACTGCAATCATTTTTATTAAAGGGCATGAAACAAACAACATTCATTCAATGAAACTGTATTTTTATACATGCAATGAATCTAATTGTATTCAAACATTCAATGAATCAGTCGTCATTAGTTCATTCTTTTCATCTAACTGGTGTGATTCATTCGATGATTTAAACTTTAACCATTAATTAAATGAACCAAACTTCATTAACTGAGTGACATTCATTCATTAAATGAATCAAACCACATTTATTCATTCAGCGAATCAAAAATGAGGCATACGTCAAATCAATTAAACTGCCTTGATTCTTTCAATGAATCGAAGTCATTCATTCAGCATAAAAAAGTATGCTCATTCATTCAACAGATCCAACTGCTTTCATTCATTAAATGAAAACAAAAAGCATAATGCCTTCATGCAATGAATCAAAGGCAATAAATCATTCAATTCGTTCAATGAAACAGATTGCTTTTTGTCATTCAATGAATGAAACTCCACTCAAATATTCAATGAAACCAGCTACATTCATTCATTCAATGAATCAAACTTCATACGTTCATTTAATACATTAAAACTGCGCTCATTCATTCAATGCATCAAACGTTATTCATTTTTTAAATGAACTAAACTTAATTCATTCTATGTCACATGGCACTTATACAATCAATCAAACTGCATTCATTCATTCAAAGGATCAAACTGCGTTCGTTCATTGAATACATCAAATTTAATTCCTTCATGCAAACAAGCAAATGAACCCATCTTCTTTCAGTTATTCAATTAATGAAATGACATTCAATGAATCAAATTCCTCTCATTCATGCAGTGAGTCAAGCACAACTTACTCATTCAATGATTTTCCACTCATTCTTTCAATGATCAAGCTTCATTCATTCATTCAATGGAACAAACGGCATTCATTGATATGCCAAACCAAACCACATTTATTCATTCAAATTATCCAATGCCAGATTTACATTAAATGAATTAACCTACCTTCATTCAGTCAATCAAATGTCAGTCAATAATTAAATGAATTGAACCACATTCATTCATTCAATAAATTACACGTCATTGTTTCATTCAGAATATAAAACTGCAGTCATTCAACCAAAGTTTATTCATTCATTACGTGAACGTCACATTATTCTGTCATTTAATGTAACAAACAGCACTTATTAATGCAATGAATCACAATGCATTCATTTATTCAATGGATCAAACTCCACTTCTTCATTCAATGTTTTCAATCTTCATTCATTCAATGAATCAAGCTTTATTCATGCAATGATGTAAATTACAGTGAATCAAATGTCAATCATACATTACAATCAATGAATTAAACAATATCGGTAATTCTCACACAAGGGATTCAGTGAATCAAGCTTCATTTATCCATTCCATGTATCAAAGGGCTTTCAATACATGAATGAATCAAACAGCATTCGTATATTGAAACAATCAAGCCCCAAAAATACATTCAATGATTCAAGCTTCAATTGTTCATTATGAATTAAACTGCATTCATTCATTCATACATTCTTTATTTAGTGAATCAAACATCGAACGTAAATGAAGTGCACTTAGTGGGGCTCCATTTACATGTCAAATGATTCAAACTGCAATCATTTTTATTAAAGGGCATGAAACAAACAACATTCATTCAATGAAACTGTATTTTTATACATGCAATGAATCTAATTGTATTCAAACATTCAATGAATCAGTCGTCATTAGTTCATTCTTTTCATCTAACTGGTGTGATTCATTCGATGCATTAAACTTTAACCATTAATTAAATGAACCAAACTTCATTAACTGAGTGACATTCATTCATTAAATGAATCAAACCACATTTATTCATTCAGCGAATCAAAAATGAGGCATACGTCAAATCAATTAAACTGCCTTGATTCTTTCAATGAATCGAAGTCATTCATTCAGCATAAAAAAGTATGCTCATTCATTCAACAGATCCAACTGCTTTCATTCATTAAATGAAAACAAAAAGCATAATGCCTTCATGCAATGAATCAAAGGCAATAAATCATTCAATTCGTTCAATGAAACAGATTGCTTTTTGTCATTCAATGAATGAAACTCCACTCAAATATTCAATGAAACCAGCTACATTCATTCATTCAATGAATCAATCTTCATACGTTCATTTAATACATTAAAAATGCGCTCATTCATTCAATGCATCAAACGTTATTCATTTTTTAAATGAACTAAACTTAACTCATTCTATGTCACATGGCACTTATACAATCAATCAAACTGCATTCATTCATTTAAAGGATCAAACGTCAATCGTTCATTGAATACATCAAACTTAATTCCTTCATGCAAACAAGCAAATGAACCCATCTTCTTTCAGTTATTCAATTAATGAAATGACTTTCAATGAATCAAATTCCTCTCATTCATGCAGTGAGTCAAGCACAACTTACTCATTCAATGATTTTCCACTCATTCTTTCAATGATCAAGCTTCATTCATTCATTCAATGGAACAAACGGCATTCATTGATATGCCAAACCAAACCACATTTATTCATTCAAATTATCCAATGCCAGATTTACATTAAATGAATTAACCTACCTTCATTCAGTCAATCAAATGTCAGTCAATAATTAAATGAATTGAACCACATTCATTCATTCAATAAATTCATTGTTTAATTCAGAATATAAAACTGCAGTCATTCAACCAAAGTTTATTCATTCATTACGTGAACGTCACATTATTCTGTATTTAATGTAACAAACAGCACTTATTAATGCAATGAATCACAATGCATTAATTTATTCAATGGATCAAACTCCACTTCTTCATTCAATGTTTTCAATCTTCATTCATTCAATGAATCAAGCTTTATTCATGCAATGATGTAAATTACAGTGAATCAACTGTCAATCATACATTACAACCAATGAATTAAACAATATCGGTAATTCTCACACAAGGGATTCAGTGAATCAAGCTTCATTCATCCATTCCATGTATCAAAGGGCTTTCAATACAAGAAAGAATTCGTTCATTGAAAGAACCAAGCCCCAAAAATACATTCAATGTCTCAAGCCTCAATTGTTCATTCCATGAATCCAGCTTCATTCTTCCATTCTATGAATCAAGTTGGATTCATTCATTCATACAATGAACCAAACTGCATTTATTTATTTAGTGAATCAAACATCGAACGTAAATAATGTGCACTTAGTGGGGCTCCATTTACATGTCAAATGATTCAAACTGCATTCATTTTTATAAAAAGGCATGAAACAAACAACATTCATTCAATGAAACTGTATTTTTATACATGCAAAGAATCTAATTGTATTCAAACATTCGTCAATAGTATTCAATTGTAATCAATCGTCATTAGTTCATTCTTTTCATCTAACTGGTGTGATTCATTCGATGCATCAAACTTTAACCATTAATTAAACGGACCAAACTTCATTAACTGAGTGACATTCATTCATTAAATGAATCAAACCATATTTATACATTCAGCGAATCAGAAATGAGGCATACGTCAAATCACGTAATCTGCCTTAATTCATTCAATGAATGTAAGTCATTCATTCAGAATAGTAAAGTAAGCTCATTCAGTCAACAGATCCAACTGCTTTCATTCATTAAATGAAAACAAAATGCATAATGCCTTCATGCAATGAATCAAAGGCACTAAATCATTCAATGAATCAAGTAGCATTCATTCGTTCAATGAAACAGATTGCTTTTTGTCATTCAATGAATGAAAGTCCACTCAAATATTCAATGATGCCAGCAACATTCAATCATTCAATGAATCAAACTTCATTCGTTCATTTAGTGCATTAAAACTGCGCTCATTCATTCAATGCATCAAACGTTATTCATTTTTTAAATGAACTAAACTTAAATCATTGTATGTCACATGGCACTTATACAATCAATCAAACTGCATTCATTCATTCAAAGGATCAAACGTCAATCGTTCATTGAATACATCAAACTTAATTCCTTCATGCAAACAAGCAAATGAACCCATCTTCTTTCAGTTATTCAATTAATGAAATGACATTCAATGAATCAAATTCCTCTCATTCATGCAGTGAGTCAAGCACAACTTACTCATTCAATGATTTTCCACTCTTTCTTTCAATGATCAAGCTTCATTCATTCATTCAATGGAACAAACTGCATTCATTGATATGCCAAACCAAACCACATTTATTCATTCAAATTATCCAACGTCAGATTTACATTAAATGAATTAACCTACCTTCATTCAGTCAATCAAATGTCAGTTAATAATTAAATGAATTGAACCATTTTCATTCATTCAATAAATTACACGTCATTGTTTTATTCAGTATATAAAACTGCAGTCATTCAACCAAACTTTATTCATTCATTAAGTGAACGTCATATTATTCAGTCATTTAATGTAACAAATAGCACTTATTAATGCAATGAATCACAATGCATTCATTTATTCAATGGATCAAACTCCACTTCTTCATTTAATGTGTTCAATCTTCATTCATTCAATGCAATGATGTAAATTACAGTGAATCAAATGTCAATCATACATTACAATCAATGAATTAAACAATATCGGAAATTCTCACACAAGGGATTCAGTGAATCAAGCTTCATTTATCCATTCCATGTATCAAAGGGCTTTCAATACATGAATGAATCAAACAGCATTCGTATATTGAAACAACCAAGCCCCAAAAAATACATTCAATGATTCAAGCTTCAATTGTTCATTATGAATCAAACTGCATTCATTCATTCATACATTGTTTATTTAGTGAATCAAACATCGAACGTAAATAAAGTGGGGCTCCATTTACATGTCAAATGATTCAAACTGCAATCATTTTTATTAAAAGGCATGAAACAAACAACATTCGTTCAATGAAACTGTATTTTTATACATGCAATGAATCTAATTGTATTCAAACATTCACTGAATCAGTCGTCATTAGTTCATTCTTTTCATCTAACTGGTGTGATTCATTCGATGCATCAAACTTTAACCATCAATTAAATGAACCAAACTTCATTAACTGAGTGACATTCATTCATTAAATGAATCAAACCACATTTATTCATTCAGCGAATCAAAAATGAGGCATACGTCAAATCAATTAAACTGCCTTGATTCATTCAATGAATCGAAGTCATTCATTCAGCATAGAAAAGTATGCTCATTCATTCAACAGATCCAACTGCTTTCATTCATTAAATGAAAACATAAAGCATAATGCCTTCATGCAATGAATCAAAGGCAATAAATCATTCAATGTATCAAGTAACATTCATTCGTTCAATGAAACAGATTGCTTTTTGTCATTCAATGAATGAAACTCCACTCAAATATTCAATGAAACCAGCTACATTCATTCATTCAATGAATCAAACTTCATACATTCATTTAATACATTAAAACTGCGCTCATTCATTCAATGCATCAAACGTTATTCATTTTTTAAATGAACTAAACTTAATTCATTCTATGTCACATGGCACTTATACAATCAATCAAACTGCATTCATTCATTCAAAGGATCAAACTGCGTTCGTTCATTGAATACATCAAACTTAATTCCTTCATGCAAACAAGCAAATGAACCCATCTTCTTTCAGTTATTCAATTAATGAAATGACATTCAATGAATCCAATTCCTCTCATTCATGCAGTGAGTCAAGCACAACTTACTCATTCAATGATTTTCCACTCATTCTTTCAATGATCAAGCTTCATTCATTCATTCATTGGAACAAACGGCATTCATTGATATGCCAAACCAAACCACATTTATTCATTCAAATTATCCAATGCCAGATTTACATTAAATGAATTAACCTACCTTCATTCAGTCAATCAAATGTCAGTCAATAATTAAATGAATTGTACCACATTCATTCATTCAATAAATTACACGTCATTGTTTCATTCAGAATATAAGACTGCAGTCATTCAACCAAAGTTTATTCATTCATTACGTGAACGTCACATTATTCTGTCATTTAATGTAACAAACAGCACTTATTAATGCAATGAATCACAATGCGTTCATTTATTCAATGGATCAAACTCCACTTCTTCATTCAATGTTTTCAATCTTCATTCATTCAATGAATCAAGCTTTATTCATGCAATGATGCAAATTACAGTGAATCAACGGTCAATCATACATTACAATCAATGAATTAAACAATATCGGTAATTCTCACACAAGGGATTCAGTAAATCAAGCTTCATTCATCCATTCCATCAAAGGGCTTTCAATACATGAAAGAATCAAACAGCATTCGTTCATTGAAAGAACCAAGCCCCAAAAATACATTCAATGTTTCAAGCCTCAATTGTTCATTCCATGAATCAAGCTTCATTCTTCCGTTCTATGAATCAAGTTGGATTCATTCATTCATACAATGAACCAAACTGCATTTATTTATTTAGTGAATCAAACATCGAACGTAAATAATGTGCACTTAGTGGGGCTCCATTTACATGTCAAATGATTCAAACTGCATTCATTTTTATAAAAAGGCATGAAACAAACAACATTCATTCAATGAAACTGTATTTTCATACATGCAAAGAATCTAATTGTATTCAAACATTCAATGAATCAATCGTCATTAGTTCATTCTTTTCATCTAACTGGTGTGATTCATTCGATGCATCAAACTTTAACCATTAATTAAACGGACCAAACTTCATTAACTGAGTGACATTCATTCATGAAATGAATCAAACCAGATTTATACATTCAGCGAATCAGAAATGAGGCATACGTCAAATCACGTAATCTGCCTTAATTCATTCAATGAATGTAAGACATTCATTCAGAATAGTAAAGTAAGCTCATTCAGTCAACAGATCCAACTGCTTTCATTCATTAAATGAAAACAAAATGCATAATGCCTTCATGCAATGAATCAAAGGCACTAAATCATTCAATGAATCAAGTAGCATTCATTCGTTCAATGAAACAGATTGCTTTTTGTCATTCAATGAATGAAAGTCCACTCAAATATTCAATGAAGCCAGCAACATTCAATCATTCAATGAATCAAACTTCATTCGTTCATTTAGTACATTAAAACTGCGCTCATTCATTCAATGCATCAAACGTTATTCATTTTTTAAATGAACTAAACTTAAATCATTGTATGTCACATGGCACTTATACAATCAATCAAACTGCATTCATTCATTCAAAGGATCAAACGTCAATCGTTCATTGAATACATCAAACTTAATTCCTTCATGCAAACAAGCAAATGAACCCATCTTCTTTCAGTTATTCAATTAATGAAATGACATTCAATGAATCAAATTCCTCTCATTCATGCAGTGAGTCAAGCACAACTTACTCATTCAATGATTTTCCATTCATTCTTTCAATGATCAAGCTTCATTCATTCATTCAATGGAACAAACGGCATTCATTGATATGCCAAACCAAACCACATTTTATTCATTCGAATTATCCAATGTCAGATTTACATTTAATGAATTAACCTACCTTCATTCAGTCAATCAAATGTCAGTCAATAATTAAATGAATTGAACCACATTCATTTATTCAATAAATTACACGTCATTGTTTTATTCAGTTAATAAAACTGCAGTCATTCAACCAAACATTATTCATTCATGAAGTGAACGTCATATTATTCTGTCATTTAATGTAACAAATAGCACTTATTAATACAATGAATCACAATGCATTCATTTACTCAATGGATCAAACTCCACTTCTTCATTCAATGTTTTCAATCTTCATTCATTCAATGAATCAAGCTTTATTCATGCAATGATGTAAATTACAGTGAATCAAATGTCAATCATACATTACAATCAATGAATTAAACAATATCGGTAATTCTCACACAAGGGATTCAGTAAATCCAGCTTCATTCATCCATTCCATGTCTCAAAGGGCTTTCAATACATGAATGAATCAAACAGCATTCGTTCATTGAAAGAACCAAGCCCCAAAAATACATTCAATGTTTCAAGCCTCAATTGTTCATTCCATGAATCCAGCTTCATTCTTCCATTCTATGAATCAAGTTGGATACATTCATTCATACAATGAACCAAACTGCATTTATTTATTTAGTGAATCAAACATCGAACGTAAATAATGTGCACTTAGTGGGGGTTCCATGTACATGTCAAATGATTCAAACTGCATTCATTTTTATAAAAAGGCATGAAACAAACAACATTCATTCAATGAAACTGTATTTTTATACATGCAAAGAATCTGATTGTATTCAAACATTCAATGAATCAATCCTCATTAGTTCATTCTTTTCATCTAACTGGTGTGATTCATTCGATGCATCAAACTTTAACCATTAATTAAATGAACCAAACTTCATTAACTGAGTGACATTCATTCATTAAATGAATCAAACCACATTTATTCATTCTGCGAATCAAAAATGAGGCATACGTCAAATCAATTAAACTGCCTTGATTCATTCAATGAATCGAAGTCGTTCATTCAGCATAGAAAAGTATGCTCATTCATTCATCAAATCCAACTGCTTTCATTCATTAAATGAAAACAAAAAGCGTAATGCCTTCAAGCAATGAATCAAAGGCACTAAATCATTCAATGAATCAAGTAACATTCATTCGTTCAATGAAACAGATTGCTTTTTGTCATTCAATGAATGAAACTCCACTCAAATATTCAATGAAACCAGCTACATTCATTCATTCAATGAATCAAACTTCATACGTTCATTTAATACATTAAAACTGCGCTCATTCATTCAATGCATCAAACGTTATTCATTTTTTAAATGAACTAAACTTAATTCATTCTATGTCACATGGCACTTATACAATCAATCAAACTGCATTCATTCATTCAAAGGATCAAACGTCATTCGTTCATTGAATACATCAAACTTAATTCCTTCATGCAAACAAGCAAATGAACCCATCTTCTTTCAGTCATTCAATTAATGAAATGACATTCAATGAATCAAATTTTTCTCATTCATGCAGTGAGTCAAGCACAACTTACTCATTCAATGATTTTCCACTCATTCATTCAATGATCAAGCTTCATTCATTCATTCAATGGAACAGACTGCATTCATTGATATGCCAAACCAAACCACATTTATTCATTCAAATTATCCAACGTCAGATTTACATTAAATGAATTAACCTACCTTCATTCAGTCAATCAAATGTCAGTTAATAATTAAATGAATTGAACCACATTTATTCATTCAATAAATTACACGTCATTGTTTTATTCAGTATATAAAACTGCAGTCATTCAACCAAACTTTATTCATTCATTAAGTGAACGTCATATTATTCAGTCATATAGTGTAACAAATAGCACTTATTAATGCAATGAATCACAATGCATTCATTTATTCAATGGATCAAACTCCACTTCCTTATTTAATGTTTTCAATCTTCATTCATTCAATGCAATGATGTAAATTACAGTGAATCAAATGTCAATCATACATTACAATCAATGAATTAAACAATATCGGTAATTCTCACACAAGGGATTCAGTGAATCAAGCTTCATTTATCCATTCCATGTATCAAAGGGCTTCCAATACATGAATGAATCAAACAGCATTCGTATATTGAACCAACCAAGCCCCAAAAATACATACAATGATTCAAGCTTCAATTGTTCATTATGAATTAAACTGCATTCATTGTTTATTTAGTGAATCAAACATCGAACGTAAATAATGTGCACTTAGTGGGGCTCCATTTACATGTCAAATGATTCAAACTGCAATCATTTTTATTAAAGGGCATGAAACAAACAACATTCATTCAATGAAACTGTATTTTTATACATGCAATGAGTCTAATTGTATTCAAACATTCAATGAATCAGTCGTCATTATTTCATTCTTTTCATCTAACTGGTGTGATTCATTCGATGCATCAAACTTTAACCATTAATTAAATGAACCAAACTTCATTAACTGAGTGACATTCATTCATTAAATGAATCAAACCACATTTATTCATTCAGCGAATCAAAAATGAGGCATATGTCAAATCAATTAAACTGCCTGGATTCATTCAATGAATCGAAGTCGTTCATTCAGCATAGAAAAGTATGCTCATTCATTCATCAGATCCAACTGCTTTCATTCATTAAATGAAATATTCAATGAAACCAGCTACATTCATTCATTCAATGAATCAAACTTCATACGTTCATTTAATACATTAAAACTGCGCTCATTCATTCAATGCATCAAACGTTATTCATTTTTTAAATGAACTAAACTTAATTCATTCTATGTCACATGGCACTTATACAATCAATCAAACTGCATTCATTCATTCAAAGGATCAAACTGCGTTCGTTCATTGAATACATCAAACTTAATTCCTTCATGCAAACAAGCAAATGAACCCATCTTCTTTCAGTTATTCAATTAATGAAATGACATTCAATGAATCAAATTCCTCTCATTCATGCAGTGAGTCAAGCACAACTTACTCATTCAATGATTTTCCACTCATTCATTCAATGATCAAGCTTCATTCATTCATTCAATGGAACAAACGGCATTCATTGATATGCCAAACCAAACCACATTTATTCATTCAAATTATCCAATGCCAGATTTACATTAAATGAATTCAGTCAATCAAATGTCAGTCAATAATTAAATGAATTGAACCACATTCATTCAATCAATAAATTACACGTCATTGTTTTATTCAGTTAACAAAACTGCAGTCATTCAACCAAAGTTTATTCTTTCATTACGTGAACGTCACATTATTCTGTCATTTAATGTAACAAACAGCACTTATTAATGCAATGAATCACAATGCATTCATTTATTCAATGGATCAAACTCCACTTCTTTATTCAATGTTTTCAATCTTCATTCATTCAATGAATCAAGCTTTATTCATGCAATGATGTAAATTACAGTGAATCAATTGTCAATCATACATTCCAATCAATGAATTAAACAATATCGGTAATTCTCACACAAGGGATTCAGCGAATCAAGCTTCATTCATCCATTCCATGTATCAAAGGGCTTTTCAATACATGAAAGCAATACAAACAGCATTCGTTCATTGAAAGAACCAAGCCCCAAAAATACATTCAATGTTTCAAGCCTCAATTGTTCATTCCATGAATCCAGCTTCATTCTTCCATTCTATGAATCAAGTTGGATTCATTCATTCATACAATGAACCAAACTGCATTTATTTATTTAGTGAATCAAACATCGAACGTAAATAATGTGCACTTAGTGGGGCTCCATTTACATGTCAAATGATTCAAACTGCATTCATTTTTATAAAAAGGCATGAAACAAACAACATTCATTCAATGAAACTGTATTTTTATACATGCAAAGAATCTAATTGTATTCAAACATTCAATGAATCAATCGTCATTAGTTCATTCTTTTCATCTAACTGGTGTGATTCATTCGATGCATCAAACTTTAACCATTAATTAAACGGACCAAACTTCATTAACTGAGTGACATTCATTCATTAAATGAATCAAACCATATTTATACATTCAGCGAATCAGAAATGAGGCATACGTCAAATGACGTAAGCTGCCTTAATTCATTCAATGAATGTAAGACATTCATTCAGAATAGAAAAGTAAGCTCATTCATTCAACAGATCGAACTGCTTTCATTCATTAAATGAAAACAAAAAGCATAATGCCTTCATGCAATGAATCAAAGGCACTAAATCATTCAATGAATCAAGTAGCATTCATTCGTTCAATGAAACAGATTGCGTTTTGTCATTCAATGAATGAAACTCCACTCAAATATTCAATGAAGCCAGCAACATTCATTCATTCAATGAATCAAACTTCATTCGTTCATTTAGTACATTAAAACTGCGCTCATTCATTCAATGTATCAAACGTTATTCATTTTTTAAATGAACTAAACTTAAATGATTCTATGTCACATGGCACTTATACAATCAATCAAACTGCATTCATTCATTCAAAGGATCAAAGTTCGTTCGTTCATTGAATACATCAAACTTAATTCCTTCATGCAAACAAGCAAATGAACCCATCTTCTTGCAGTTCTTTAATTAATGAAATCACATTCAATGAATCAAATTCCTCTCATTCATGCAGTGAGTCAAGCACAACTTACTCATTCAATGATTTTCCACTCATTCATTCAATGATCAAGCTTCATTCATTCATTCAATTGAACAAACGGCATTCATTGATATGCCAAACCAAACCACATTTATTCATTCAAATTATCCAATGCCAGATTTACATTAAATGAATTAACCTACCTTCATTCAGTCAATCAAATGTCAGTCAATAATTAAATGAATTGAACCACATTCATTCATTCAATAAATTACACGTCATTGTTTCATTCAGAATATAAAACTGCAGTCATTCAACCAAAGTTTATTCATTCATTACGTGAACGTCACATTGTTCTGTCAGTTAATGTAACAAACAGCACTTATTAATGCAATGAATCACAATGCATTCATTTATTCAATGGATCAAACTCCACTTCTTCATTCAATGTTTTCAATCTTCATTCATTCAATGAATCAAGCTTTATTCATGCAATGATGTAAATTACAGTGAATCAACTGTCAATCATACATTACAAACAATGAATTAAACAATATCGGTAATGAACACAAGGGATTCAGTGAATCAAGCTTCATTCATCCATTCCATGTATCAAAGGGCTTTCAATACATGAAATAATCAAACAGCATTCGTTCATTGAAAGAACCAAGCCCCAAAAATACATTCAATGTTTCAAGCCTCAATTGTTCATTCCATGAATCAAGCTTCATTCTTCCGCTCTATGAATCAAACTGCATTCATTCATTCATACACTGAACCAAACTGCATTTATTTATTTAGTGAATCAAACATCGAATGTAAATAATGTGCACTTAGTGGGGCTCCATTTACATGCCAAATGATTCAAACTGCAATCATTTTTATTAAAGGGCATGAAACAAACAACATTCATTCAATGAAACTGTATTTTTATACATGCAATGAATCTAATCGTATTCAAACATTCAATGAATCAATCGTCATTAGTTCATTCTTTTCATCTAACTGGTGTGATTCATTCGATGCATCAAACTTTAACCATTAACTAAACGGACCAAACTTCATTAACTGATTGACATTCATTCATTAAATGAATCAAACCACATTTATTCATTCTGCGAATCAAAAATGAGGCATACGTCAAATCAATTAAACTGCCTTGATTCATTCAATGAATCAAAGTCATTCATTCAGCATAGAAAAGTATGCTCATTCATTCATCAGATCCAACTGCTTTCATTCATTAAATGAAAACAAAAAGCATAATGCCTTCAAGCAATGAATCAAAGGCACTAAATCATTCAATGAATCAAGTAACATTCATTCGTTCAATGAAACAGATTGCTTTTTGTCATTCAATGAATGAAACTCCACTCAAATATTCAATGAAACCAGCTACATTCATTCATTCAATGAATCAAACTTCATACGTTCATTTAATACATTAAAACTGCGCTCATTCATTCAATGCATCAAACGTTATTCATTTTTTAAATGAATTAAACTTAATTCATTCTATGTCACATGGCACTTATACAATCAATCAAACTGCATTCATTCATTCAAAGGATCAAACGTCATTCGTTCATTGAATACATCAAACTTAATTCCTTCATGCAAACAAGCAAATGAACCCATCTTCTTTCAGTCATTCAATTAATGAAATGACATTCAATGAATCAAATTTTTCTCATTCATGCAGTGAGTCAAGCACAACTTACTCATTCAATGATTTTCCACTCATTCATTCAATGGAACAAACTGCGTTCATTGATATGCCAAACCAAACCACATTTATTCATTCAAATTATCCAACGTCAGATTTACATTAAATGAATTAACCTACCTTCATTCAGTCAATCAAATGTCAGTTAATAATTAAATGAATTGAACCACTTTCATTCATTCAATAAATTACACGTCATTGTTTTATTCAGTATATAAAACTGCAGTCATTCAACCAAACTTTAATCATTCATTAAGTGAACGTCATATTATTCAGTCATTTAATGTAACAAATAGCACTTATTAATGCAATGTATCACAATGCATTCATTTATTCAATGGATCAAACTCCACTTCTTCATTTAATGTTTTCAATCTTCATTCATTCAATGCAATGATGTAAATTACAGTGAATCAAATGTCAATCATACATTACAATCAATGAATTAAACAATATCGGTAATTATCACACAAGGGATTCAGTGAATCAAGCTTCATTTATCCATTCCATGTATCAAAGGGCTTTCAATACATGAATGAATCAAAAAGCATTCGTATATTGAAAGAAACAAGCCCCAAAAATACATTCAATGTTTCAAGCCTCAATTGTTCATTCCATGAATCCAGCTTCATTCTTCCATTCTATGAATCAAGTTGGATTCATTCATTCATACAATGAACCAAACTGCATTTATTTATTTAGTGAATCAAACATCGAACGTAAATAATGTGCACTTAGTGGGGTTCCATTTATATGTCAAATGATTCAAACTGCATTCATTTTTATTAAAAGGCATGAAACAAACAACATTCATTCAATGAAACTGTATTTTTATACATGCAATGAATCTAATTGTATTCAAACATTCAATGAATCAGTCGTCATTAGTTCATTCATTTCATCTAACTGGTGTGATTCATTCGATGCATCAAACTTTAACCATTAATTAAATGAACCAAACTTCATTAACTGAGTGACATTCATTCATTAAATGAATCAAACCACATTTATTCATTCAGCGAATCAAAAATGAGGCATACGTCAAATCAATTAAACTGCCTTAATTCATTCAATGAATCGAAGTCATTCATTCCGCATAGAAAAGTATGCTCATTCATTCAACAGATCCAACTGCTTTCATTCATTAAATGAAAACAAAAAGCATAATGCCTTCATGCAATGAATCAAAGGCAATAAATCATTCAATTCGTTCAATGAAACAGATTGCTTTTTGTCATTCAATGAATGAAACTCCACTCAAATATTCAATGAAACCAGCTACATTCATTCATTCAATGAATCAAACTTCATACGTTCATTTAATACATTAAAACTGCGCTCATTCATTCAATGCATCAAACGTTATTCATTTTTTAAATGAACTAAGCTTAATTCATTCTATGTCACATGGCACTTATACAATCAATCAAACTGCATTCATTCATTCAAAGGATCAAACTGCGTTCGTTCATTGAATACATCAAACTTAATTCCTTCATGCAAACAAGCAAATGAACCCATCTTCTTTCAGTCATTCAATTAATGAAATGACATTCAATGAATCAAATTCCTCTCATTCATGCAGTGAGTCAAGCACAACTTACTCATTCAATGATTTTCCACTCATTCTTTCAATGATCAAGCTGCATTCATTCATTCAATGGAACAAACGGCATTCATTGATATGCCAAACCAAACCACATTTATTCATTCAAATTATCCAATGCCAGATTTACATTAAATGAATTAACCTACCTTCATTCAGTCAATCAAATGTCAGTCAATAATTAAATGAATTGAACCACATTCATTCATTCAATAAATTACACGTCATTGTTTCATTCAGAATATAAAACTGCAGTCATTCAACCAAAGTTTATTCATTCATTACGTGAACGTCACATTATTCTGTCATTTAATGTAACAAACAGCACTTATTAATGCAATGAATCACAATGCATTCATTTATTCAATGGATCAAACTCCACTTCTTCATTCAATGTTTTCAATCTTCATTCATTCAATGAATCAAGTTTTATTCATTCAATGCAATGATGTAAATTACAGTGAATCAACTGTCAATCATACATTACAATCAATGAATTAACCAAAACGGTAATGAACACAAGGGATTCAGTGAATCAAGCTTCATTCATCCATTCCATGTATCAAAGGGCTTTCAATACATGAAAGAATCAAACAGCATTCGTTCATTGAAAGAACCAAGCCCCAAAAATACATTCAATGTTTCAAGCCTCAATTGTTCATTCCATGAATCAAGCTTCATTCTTCCGTTCTATGAATCAAACTGCATTCATTCATTCATACAATGAACAAAACTGCATTTATTTATTTAGTGAATCAAACATCGAACGTGAATAATGTGCACTTAGTGGGGTTCCATGTACATGTCAAATGATTCAAACTGCATTCATTTTTATAAAAAGGCATGAAACAAACTACATTCATTCAATGAAACTGTATTTTTATACATGCAAAGAATCTGATTGTATTCAAACATTCAATGAATCAATCGTCATTAGTTCATTCTTTTCATCTAACTGGTGTGATTCATTCGATGCATCAAACTTTAACCATTAACTAAACGGAACAAACTTCATTAACTGATTGACATTCATTCATTAAATGAATCAAACCACATTTATTCATTCAGCGAATCAAAAATGAGGCATACGTCAAATCAATTAAACTGCCTTGATTCATTCAATGAATCGAAGTCATTCATTCAGCATAGAAAAGTATGCTCATTCATTCATCAGATCCAACTGCTTTCATTCATTAAATGAAAACAAAAAGCATAATGCCTTCAAGCAATGAATCAAAGGCACTAAATCATTCAATGAATCAAGTAACATCCATTCGTTCAATGAAACAGATTGCTTTTTGTCATTCAATGAATGAAACTCCACTCAAATATTCAATGAAACCAGCTACATTCATTCATTCAATGAATCAAACTTCATACGTTCATTTAATACATTAAAACTGCGCTCATTCATTCAATGCATCAAACGTTATTCATTTTTTAAATGAACTAAACTTAATTCATTCTATGTCACATGGCACTTATACAATCAATCAAACTGCATTCATTCATTCAAAGGATCAAACGTCATTCGTTCATTGAATACATCAAACTTAATTCCTTCATGCAAACAAGCAAATGAACCCATCTTCTTTCAGTCATTCAATTAATGAAATGACATTCAATGAATCAAATTTTTCTCATTCATGCAGTGAGTCAAGCACAACTTACTCATTCAATGATTTTCCACTCATTCATTCAATGATCAACCTTCATTCATTCATTCAATGGAACAAACTGCGTTCATTGATATGCCAAACCAAACCACATTTATTCATTCAAATTATCCAACGTCAGATTTACATTAAATGAATTAACCTACCTTCATTCAGTCAATCAAATGTCAGTCAATAATTAAATGAATTGAACCCCTTTCATTCATTCAATAAATTACACGTCATTGTTTTAATCAGTATATAAAACTGCAGTCATTCAACCAAACTTTAATCATTCATTAAGTGAACGTCATATTATTCAGTCACTTAATGTAACAAATAGCACTTATTAATGCAATGAATCACAATGCATTCATTTATTCAATGGATCAAACTCCACTTCTTCATTGAATGTTTTCAATCTTCATTCATTCAATGCAATGATGTAAATTACAGTGAATCAAATGTCAATCATACATTACAATCAATGAATTAAACAATATTAGTAATTCTCACACAAGGGATTCAGTGAATCAAGCTTCATTTATCCATTCCATGTATCAAAGGGCTTTCAATACATGAATGAATCAAACAACATTCGTATATTGAAACAACCAATCCCCAAAAATACATTCAATGTTTCAAGCCTCAATTGTTCATTCCATGAATCCAGCTTCATTCTTCCATTCTATGAATCAAGTTGGATTCATTCATTCATACAATGAACCAAACTGCATTTATTTATTTAGTGAATCAAACATCGAACGTAAATAATGTGCACTTAGTGGGGTTCCATTTACATGTCAAATGATTCAAACTGCATTCATTTTTATAAAAAGGCATGAAACAAACAACATTCATTCAATGAAACTGTATTTTTATACATGCAATGAATCTAATTGTATTCAAACATTCAATGAATCAGTCGTCATTAGTCCATTCATTTCATCTAACTGGTGTGATTCATTCGATGCATCAAACTTTAAACATTAATTAAATGAACCAAACTTCATTAACTGAGTGACATTCATTCATTAAATGAATCAAACCACATTTATTCATTCAGCGAATCAAAAATGAGGCATACGTCAAATCAATTAAACTGCCTTAATTCATTCAATGAATCGAAGTCATTCATTCAGCATAGAAAAGTATGCTCATTCATTCAACAGATCCAACTGCTTTCATTCATTAAATGAAAACAAAAAGCATAATGCCTTCATGCAATGAATCAAAGGCAATAAATCATTCAATTCGTTCAATGAAACAGATTGCTTTTTGTCATTCAATGAATGAAACTCCACTCAAATATTCAATGAAACCAGCTACATTCATTCATTCAATGAATCAAACTTCATACGTTCATTTAATACATTAAAACTGCGCTCATTCATTCAATGCATCAAACGTTATTCATTTTTTAAATGAACTAAACTTAATTCATTCTATGTCACATGGCACTTCTACAATCAATCAAACTGCATTCATTCATTCAAAGGATCAAACTGCGTTCGTTCATTGAATACATCAAACTTAATTCCTTCATGCAAACAAGCAAATGAACCCATCTTCTTTCAGTTATTCAATTAATGAAATGACATTCAATGAATCAAATTCCTCTCATTCATGCAGTGAGTCAAGCACAACTTAGTCATTCAATGATTTTCCACTCATTCTTTCAATGATCAAGCTTCATTCATTCATTCATTCAATTGAACAAACGGCATTCATTGATATGCCAAACCAAACCACATTTATTCATTCAAATTATCCAATGCCAGATTTACATTAAATGAATTAACCTACCTTCATTCAGTCAATCAAATGTCAGTCAATAATTAAATGAATTGAACCACATTCATTCATTCAATAAATTACACGTCATTGTTTCATTCAGAATATAAAACTGCAGTCATTCAACCAATGTTTATTCATTCATTACGTGAACGTCACATTATTCTGTCATTTAATGTAACAAACAGCACTTATTAATGCAATGAATCACAATGCATTCATTTATTCAATGGATCAAACTCCACTTCTTCATTCAATGTTTTCAATCTTCATTCATTCAATGAATCAAGTTTTATTCATTCAATGCAATGATGTAAATTACAGTGAATCAACTGTCAATCATACATTACAATCAATGAATTAAACAATATCGGTAATGAACACAAGGGATTCAGTGAATCAAGCTTCATTCTTCCGTTCTATGAATCAAACTGCATTCATTCATTCATACAATGAACAAAACTGCATTTATTTATTTAGTGAATCAAACATCGAACGTAAATAATGTGCACTTAGTGGGGTTCCATGTACATGTCAAATGATTCAAACTGCATTCATTTTTATAAAAAGGCATGAAACAAACTACATTCATTCAATGAAACTGTATTTTTATACATGCAAAGAATCTGATTGTATTCAAACATTCAATGAATCAGTCGTCATTAGTTCATTCTTTTCATCTAACTGGTGTGATTCATTCGATGCATCAAACTTTAACCATTAATTAAATGAACCAAACTGCATTAACTGAGTGACATTCATTCATTAAATGAATCAAACCACATTTATTCATTCAGCGAATCAAAAATGAGGCATACGTCAAATCAATTAAACTGCCTTAATTCATTCAATGAATCGAAGTCATTCATTCAGCATAGAAAAGTATGCTCATTCATTCAACAGATCCAACTGCTTTCATTCATTAAATGAAAACAAAAAGCATAATGCCTTCATGCAATGAATCAAAGGCAATAAATCATTCAATGAATCAAGTAACATTCATTCGTTCAATGAAACAGATTGCTTTTTGTCATTCAATGAATGAAACTCCACTCAAATATTCAATGAAACCAGCTACATTCATTCATTCAATGAATCAAACTTCATACGTTCATTTAATACATTAAAACTGCCCTCATACATTCAATGCATCAAACGTTATTCATTTTTTAAATGAACCAAACTTAATTCATTCTATGTCACATGGCACTTATACAATCAATCAAACTGCATTCATTCATTCAAAGGATCAAACGTCATTCGTTCATTGAATACATCAAACTTAATTCCTTCATGCAAACAAGCAAATGAACCCATCTTCTTTCAGTCATTCAATTAATGAAATGACATTCAATGAATCAAATTTTTCTCATTCATGCAGTGAGTCAAGCACAAATTACTCATTCAATGATGTTCCACTCATTCATTCAATGATCAAGCTTCATTCATTCATTCATTCAATGGAACAAACTGCATTCATTGATATGCCAAACCAAACCACATTTATTCATTCAAATTATCCAACGTCAGATTTACATTAAAAGAATTAACCTACCTTCATTCAGTCAATCAAATGTCAGTTAATAATTAAATGAATTGAACCACTTTCATTCATTCAATAAATTACACGTCATTGTTTTATTCAGTATATAAAACTGCAGTCATTCAACCAAACTTTAATCATTCATTAAGTGAACGTCTTATTATTTAGTCATTTAATGTAACAAATAGCACTTATTAATGCAATGAATCCATTTATTCAATGGATCAAACTCCACTTCTTCATTTAATGTTTTCAATCTTCATTCATTCAATGCAATGATGTAAATTACAGTGAATCAAATGTCAATCATACATTACAATCAATGAATTAAACAATATCGGTAATTCTCACACAAGGGATTCAGTGAATCAAGCTTCATTTATCCATTCCATGTATCAAAGGGCTTTCAATACATGAATGAATCAAACAGCATTCGTATATTGAAACAACCAAGCCCCAAAAATACATTCAAGCTTCAATTGTTCATTATGAATCAAACTGCATTCATTCATTCATGCATTGTTTTTTTTTCAGAATCAAACATCGAACGTAAATGAAGTGCACTTAGTGGGGCTCCATTTACATGTCAAATGATTCAAACTGCATTCATTTTTATAAAAAGGCATGAAACAAACAACATTCATTCAATGAAACTGTATTTTTATACATGCAATGAATCTAATTGTATTCAAACATTCAATGAATCAGTCGTCATTAGTTCATTCTTTTCATCTAACTGGTGTGATTCATTCGATGCATCAAAATTTAACCATTAATTAAATGAACCAAACTTCATTAACTGATTGACATTCATTCTTTAAATGAATCAAACCACATTTATTCATTCAGCGAATCAAAAATGAGGCATACGTCAAATCAATTAAACTGCCTTAATTCATTCAATGAATCGAAGTCATTCATTCAGCATAGAAAAGTATGCTCATTCATTCAACAGATCCAAACTTAATTCCTTCATGCAAACAAGCAAATGAACCCATCTTCTTTCAGTTATTCAATTAATGAAATGACATTCAATGAATCAAATTCCTCTCATTCATGCAGTGAGTCAAGCACAACTTACTCATTCAATGATTTTCCACTCATTCTTTCAATGATCAAGCTTCATTCATTCATTCATTAAATTGAACAAACGGCATTCATTGATATGCCAAACCAAACCACATTTATTCATTCAAATTATCCAATGCCAGATTTACATTAAATGAATTAACCTACCTTCATTCAGTCAATCAAATGTCAGTCAATAATTAAATGAATTGAACCACATTCATTCATTCAATAAATTACACGTCATTGTTTCATTCAGAATATAAAACTGCAGTCATTCAACCAAAGTTTATTCATTCATTACGTGAACGTCACATTATTCTGTCATTTAATGTAACAAACAGCACTTATTAATGCAATGAATCACAATGCATTCATTTATTCAATGGATCAAACTCCACTTCTTCATTCAATGTTTTCAATCTTCATTCCTTCAATGAATCAAGTTTTATTCATGCTATGATGTAAATTACAGTGAATCAAATGTCAATCATACATTACAATCAATGAATTCAACAATATCGGTAATTCTCACACAAGGGATTCAGTAAATCCAGCTTCATTCATCCATTCCATGTATCAAAGGGCTTTCAATACATGAAAGAATCAAACAGCATTCGTTCATTGAAAGAACCAAGCCCCAAAAATACATTCAATGTTTCAAGCCTCAATTGTTCATTCCATGAATCAAGCTTCATTCTTCCGTTCTATGAATCAAACTGCATTCATTCATTCATACAATGAACAAAACTGCATTTATTTATTTAGTGAATCAAACATCGAACGTAAATAATGTGCACTTAGTGGGGTTCCATGTACATGTCAAATGATTCAAACTGCATTCATTTTTATAAAAAGGCATGAAGCAAACTACATTCATTCAATGAAACTGTATTTTTATACATGCAAAGAATCTGATTGTATTCAAACATTCAATGAATCAATCGTCATTAGTTCATTCTTTTCATCTAACTGGTGTGATTCATTCGATGCATCAAACTTTAACCATTAACTAAACGGACCAAATTTCATTAACTGATTGACATTCATTCATTAAATGAATCAAACCACATTTATTCATTCTGCGAATCAAAAATGAGGCATACGTCAAATCAATTAAACTGCCTTGATTCATTCAATGAATCGAAGTCATTCATTCAGCATAGAAAAGTATGCTCATTCATTCATCAGATCCAACTGCTTTCATTCATTAAATGAAAACAAAAAGCATAATGCCTTCAAGCAATGAATCAAAGGCACTAAATCATTCAATGAATCAAGTAACATTCATTCGTTCAATGAAACAGATTGCTTTTTGTCATTCAATGAATGAAACTCCACTCAAATATTCAATGAAACCAGCTACATTCATTCATTCAATGAATCAAACTTCATACGTTCATTTAATACATTAAAACTGCGCTCATTCATTCAATGCATCAAACGTTATTCATTTTTTAAATGAACTAAACTTAATTCATTCTATGTCACATGGCACTTATACAATCAATCAAACTGCATTCATTCATTCAAAGGATCAAACTGCGTTCGTTCATTGAATACATCAAACTTCATTCCTTCATGCAAACAAGCAAATGAACCCATCTTCTTTCAGTCATTCAATTAATGAAATGACATTCAATGAATCAAATTTTTCTCATTCATGCAGTGAGTCAAGCACAACTTACTCATTCAATGATTTTCCACTCATTCATTCAATGATCAAGCTTCATTCATTCATTCATTCAATGGAACAAACTGCATTCATTGATATGCCAAACCAAACCACATTTATTCATTCAAATTATCCAACGTCAGATTTACATTAAATGAATTAACCTACCTTCATTCAGTCAATCAAATGTCAGTTAATAATTAAATGAATTGAACCACTTTCATTCATTCAATAAATTACACGTCATTGTTTTCTTCAGTATATAAAACTGCAGTCATTCAACCAAAGTTTATTCATTCATTAAGTGAACGTCATATTATTCAGTCATTTAATGTAACAAATAGCACTTATTAATGCAATGAATCACAATGCATTCATTTATTCAATGGATCAAACTCCACTTCTTCATTTAATGTTTTCAATCTTCATTCATTCAATGCAATGATGTAAATTACAGTGAATCAAATGTCAATCATACATTACAATCAATGAATTAAACAATATCGGTAATTCTCACACAAGGGATTCAGCTTCATTTATCCATTCCATGTATCAAAGGGCTTTCAATACATGAATGAATCAAACAGCATTCGTATTTTGTAACAACCAAGCCCCAAAAATACATTCAATGATTCAAGCTTCAATTGTTCATTATGAATCAAACTGCATTCATTCATTCATACATTGTTTATTTAGTGAATCAAACATCGAACGTAAATGAAGTGCACTTAATGGGGCTCCATAAACATGTCAAATGATTCAAACTGCAATCATTTTTATTAAAAGGCATGAAACAAACAACATTCATTCAGTGAAACTGTATTTTTATACATGCAATGAATCTAATTGTATTCAAACATTCAATGAATCAGTCGTCATTAGTTCATTCTTTTCATCTAACTGGTGTGATTCATTCGATGCATCAAACTTTAACCATTAATTAAATGAACCAAACGTCATTTGGTTGAGTGACATTCATTCATTAAATGAATCAAACCACATTTATTCATTCAGCGAATCAAAAATGAGGCATACGTCAAATCAATTAAACTGCCTTAATTCATTCAATGAATCGAAGTCATTCATTCAGCATAGAAAAGTATGCTCATTCATTCAACAGATCCAACTGCTTTCATTCATTAAATGAAAACAAAAAGCATAATGCCTTCATGCAATGAATCAAAGGCTATAATAAATCATTCAATGAATCAAGTAACATTCATTCGTTCAATGAAACAGATTGCTTTTTGTCATTCAATGAATGAAACTCCACTCAAATATTCAATGAAACCAGCTACATTCATTCATTCAATGAATCAAACTTCATACGTTCATTTAATACATTAAAACTGCGCACATTCATTCAATGCATCAAACGTTATTCATTTTTTAAATGAACAAAACTTAAATCGTTCTATGTCACATGGCACTTATACAATGAACCAAACTGCATTTATTTATTTAGTGAATCAAACATCGAACGTAAATAATGTGCACTTAGTGGGGTTCCATGTACATGTCAAATGATTCAAACTGCATTCATTTTTATAAAAAAGCATGAAACAAACAACATTCATTCAATGAAACTGTATTTTTATACATGCAAAGAATCTGGTTGTATTCAAACATTCAATGAATCAATCGTCATTAGTTCATTCTTTTCATCTAACTGGTGTGATTCATTCGATGCATCAAACTTTAACCATTGACTAAACGGACGAAACTTCATTAACTGAGTGACATTCATTCATTAAATGAATCAAACCACATTTATTCATTCTGCAATCAAAAATGAGGCATACGTCAAATCAATTAAACTGCCTTGATTCATTCAATGAATCGAAGTCATTCATTCAGCATAGAAAAGTATGCTCATTCATTCATCAGATCCAACTGCTTTCATTCATTAAATGAAAACAAAAAGCATAATGCCTTCAAGCATAATGTCATTCATTCGATGCATCAAACTTTAACCATTAACTAATCGGACCAAACTTCATTAACTGAGTGACATTCATTCATTAAATGAATCAAACCACATTTATTCATTCTGCAATCAAAAATGAGCATAGAAAAGTATGCTCATTCATTCATTAGATCCAACTGCTTTCATTCATTAAATGAAAACAAAAAGCATAATGCCTTCAAGCATATTGTCATTTAATGAATGAATGAATGTAACCATTAACTAATCGGACCAAACTTCATTAACTGAGTGACATTCATTCATTAAATGAATCAAACCACATTTATTCATTCTGCAATCAATAATGAGGCATACGTCACATCAATCAAACTGCCTTGATTCATTCAATGAATCGAAGTCATTCATTCAGCATAGAAAAGTATGCTCATTCATTCATTAGATCCAACTGCTTTCATTCATTAAATGAAAACAAAAAGCATAATGCCTTCAAGCATAATGTCATTTAATGAATGAATGTCACTCAGTTAATGAAGTTTGGTCCGTTTAGTTAATGGTTAAAGTTTGATGCATCGAATGAATGACATTATGCTTGAAGGCATTATGCTTTTTGTTTTCATTTAATGAGTGAAAGCAGTTGGATCTGATGAATGAATGAGCATACTTTTCTATGCTGAATGAATGACTTCGATTCATTGAATGAATCAAGGCAGTTTAATTGATTTGACGTATGCCTCATTTTTGATTGCATAATGTCATTCATTCGATGCATCAAACTTTAACCATTAACTAAACGGACCAAACTTCATTAACTGAGTGACATTCATTCATTAAATGAATCAAACCACATTTATTCATTCTGCAATCAAAAATGAGGCATACGTCAAATCAATTAAACTGCCTTGATTCATTCGAAGTCATTCATTCAGCATAGAAAAGTATGCTCATTCATTCATCAGATCCAACTGCTTTCATTCATTAAATGAAAACAAAAAGCATAATGCCTTCAAGCAATGAATCAAAGGCACTAAATCATTCAATGAATCAAGTAACATGCATTCGTTCAATGAAACAGATTGCTTTTTGTCATTCAATGAATGAAACTCCACTCAAATATTCAATGAAACCAGCTACATTCATTCATTCAATGAATCAAACTTCATACGTTCATTTAATACATTAAAACTGCGCTCATTCATTCAATGCATCAAACGTTATTCATTTTTTAAATGAACAAAACTTAATTCATTCTATGTCACATGGCACTTATACAATCAATCAAACTGCATTCATTCATTCAAAGGAACAAACTGCGTTCGTTCATTGAATACATCAAACTTAATTCCTTCATGCAAACAAGCAAATGAACCCATCTTCTTTCAGTTATTCAATTAATGAAATGACATTCAATGAATCAAATTCCTCTCATTCATGCAGTGAGTCAAGCACAACTTACTCATTCAATGATTTTCCACTCATTCTTTCAATGATCAAGCTTCATTCATTCATTCAATTGAACAAACGGCATTCATTATGATGCCAAACCAAACCACATTTATTCATTCAAATTATCCAATGCCAGATTTACATTAAATGAATTAACCTACCTTCATTCAGTCAATCAAATGTCAGTCAATAATTAAATGAATTGAACCACATTCATTCATTCAATAAATTACACGTCATTGTTTCATTCAGAATATAAAACTGCAGTCATTCAACCAAAGTTTCTTCATTCATTACGTGAACGTCACATTATTCTGTCATTTAATGTAACAAACAGCACTTATTAATGCAATGAATCACAATGCATTCATTTATTCAATGGATCAAACTCCACTTCTTCATTTAATGCTTTCAATCTTCATTCATTCAATGAATCAAGCTTTATTCATGCAATGATGTAAATTACAGTGAATCAACTGTCAATCATACATTACAATCAATTAATTAAACAATATCGGTAATTCTCACACAAGGGATTCAGTGAATCAAGCTTCATTCATCCATTCCATGTATCAAAGGGCTTTCAATACATGAAGGAATCAAACAGCATTCGTTCATTGAAAGAACCAAGCCCCAAAAATACATTCAATGTTTCAAGCCTCAATTGTTCATTCCATGAATCAAGCTTCATTCTTCCGTTCTATGAATCAAACTGCATTCATTCATTCATACAATGAACCAAACTGCATTTATTTATTTAGTGAATCAAACATCGAACGTAAATATTGTGCACTTAGTGGGGTTCCATGTACATGTCAAATGATTCAAACTGCATTCATTTTTATAAAAAGGCATGAAACAAACAACATTCATTCAATGAAACTGTATTTTTATACATGCAAAGAATCTGATTGTATTCAAACATTCAATGAATCAATCGTCATTAGTTCATTCTTTTCATCTAACTGGTGTGATTCATTCGATGCATCAAACTTTAACCATTAATTAAATGAACCAAACTTCATTAACTGAGTGACATTCATTCATTAAATGAATCAAACCACATTTATTCATTCAGCGAATCAAAAATGAGGCATTCGTCAAATCAATTAAACTGCCTTAATTCATTGAATGAATCGAAGTCATTCATTCAGCATAGAAAAGTATGCTCATTCATTCATCAGAACCAACTGCTTTCATTCATTAAATGAAAACAAAAAGCATAATGCCTTCAAGCAATGAATCAAAGGCAATAAATCATTCAATGAATCAAGTAACATTCATTCGTTCAATGAAACAGATTGCTTTTTGTCATTCAATGAATGAAACTCCACTCAAATATTCAATGAAACCAGCTACATTCATTCATTCAATGAATCAAACTTCATACGTTCATTTCATACATTAAAACTGCGCTCATTCATTCAATGCATCAAACGTTATTCATTTTTTAAATGAACTAAACTTAATTCATTCTATGTCACATGGCACTTATACAATCAATCAAACTGCATTCATTCATTCAAAGGATCAAACTGCGTTCGTTCATTGAATACATCAAACTTAATTCCTTCATGCAAACAAGCAAATGAACCCATCTTCTTTCAGTCATTCAATTAATGATTTGACATTCAATGAATCAAATTTTTCTCATTCATGCTGTGAGTCAAGCACAACTTACTCATTCAATGATTTTCCACTCATTCATTCAATGATCAAGCTTCATTCATTCATTCAATGGAACAAACTGCGTTCATTGATATGCCAAACCAAACCACATTTATTCATTCAAATTATCCAACGTCAGATTTACATTAAATGAATTAACCTACCTTCATTCAGTCAATCAAATGTCAGTCAATAATTAAATGAATTGAACCACTTTCATTCATTCAATAAATTACACGTCATTGTTTTAATCAGTATATAAAACTGCAGTCATTCAACCAAACTTTAATCATTCAATAAGTGAACGTCATATTATTCAGTCATTTAATGTAACAAATAGCACTTATTAATGCAATGAATCACAATGCATTCATTTATTCAATGGATCAAACTCCACTTCTTCATTTAATGTTTTCAATCTTCATTCATTCAATGCAATGATGTAAATTACAGTGAATCAAATGTCAATCATACATTACAATCAATGAATTAAACAATATTAGTAATTCTCACACAAGGGATTCAGTGAATCAAGCTTCATTTATCCATTCCATGTATCAAAGGGCTTTCAATACATGAATGAATCAAACAGCATTCGTATATTGAAACAACCAAGCCCCAAAAATACATTCAATGATTCAAGCTTCAATTGTTCATTATGAATCAAACTGCATTCATTCATTCATGCATTGTTTATTTAGTGAATCAAACATCGAACGTAAATGAAGTGCACTTAGTGGGGCTCCATGTACATGTCAAATGATTCAAACTGCATTCATTTTTATTAAAAGGCATGAAACAAACAACATTCATTCAATGAAAATGTATTTTTATACATGCAATGAATCTAATTGTATTCAAACATTCAATGAATCAGTCGTCATTAGTTCATTCTTTTCATCTAACTGGTGTGATTCATTCGATGCATCAAACTTTAACAATTAATTAAATGAACCAAACTTCATTAACTGAGTGACATTCATTAATTAAATGAATCAATCCACATTTATTCATTCAGCGAATCAAAAATGAGGCATACGTCAAATCAATTAAACTGCCTTGATTCATTCAATGAATCGAAGTCATTCATTCAGCATAGAAAAGTATGCTCATTCATTCAACAGATCCAACTGCTTTCATTCATTAAATGAAAACAAAAAGCATAATGCCTTCATGCAATGAATCAAAGGCAATAAATCATTCAATGAATCAAGTAACATTCATTCGTTCAATGAAACAGATTGCTTTTTGTCATTCAATGAATGAAACTCCACTCAAATATTCAATGAAACCAGCTACATTCATTCATTCAATGAATCAAACTTCATACGTTCATTTAATACATTAAAACTGCGCTCATTCATTCAATGCATCAAACGTTATTCATTTTTTAAATGAACTAAACTTAATTCATTCTATGTCACATGGCACTTATACAATCAATCAAACTGCATTCATTCATTCAAAGGATCAGACTGCGTTCGTTCATTGAATACATCAACTTAATTCCTTCATGCAAACAAGCAAATGAACCCATCTTCTTTCAGTTATTCAATTAATGAAATGACATTCAATGAATCAAATTCCTCTCATTCATACAGTGAGTCAAGCACAACTTACTCATTCAATGTTTTTCCACTCATTCTTTCAATGATCAAGCTTCATTCATTCAATCAATGGAACAAACGGCATTCATTGATATGCCAAACCAAACCACATTTATTCATTCAAATTATCCAATGCCAGATTTACATTAAATGAATTAACCTACCTTCATTCAGGCAATCAAATGTCAGTCAATAATTAAATGAATTGAACCACATTCATTCATTCAATAAATTACACGTCATTGTTTCATTCAGAATATAAAACTGCAGTCATTCAACCAAAGTTTATTCATTCATTACGTGAACGTCACATTATTCTGTCATTTAATGTAACAAACAGCACTTATTCATGCAATGATTCACAATGCATTCATTTATTCAATGGATCAAACTCCACCTCTTCATTCAATGTTTTCAATCTTCATTCATTCAATGAATCAAGCTTTATTCATGCAATGATGTAAATTACAGTGAATCAACTGTCAATCATACATTACAATCAATGAATTAAACAATATCGGTAATGAACACAAGGGATTCAGTGAATCAAGCTTCATTCATCCATTCCATGTATCAAATGGCTTTCAATACATGAAAGAATCAAACAGCATTCGTTCATTGAAAGAACCAAGCCCCAAAAATACATTCAATGTTTCAAGCCTCAATTGTTCATTCCATGAATCAAGCTTCATTCTTCCGTTCTATGAATCAAACTGCATTCATTCATTCATACAATGAACCAAACTGCATTTATTTATTTAGTGAATCAAACATCGAACGTAAATAATGTGCACTTAGTGGGGTTCCATGTACATGTCAAATGATTCAAACTGCATTCATTTTTATAAAAAGGCATGAAACAAACAACATTCATTCAATGAAACTGTATTTTCATACATGCAAAGAAACTGATTGTATTCAAACATTCAATGAATCAATCGTCATTAGTTCATTCTTTTCATCTAACTGGTGTGATTCATTCGATGCATCAAACTTTAACCATTGACTAAACGGACCAAACTTCATTAACTGAGTGACATTCATTCATTAAATGAATCAAACAACATTTATTCATTCAGCGAATCAAAAATGAGGCATACGTCAAATCAATTAAACTGTCTTAATTCATTCAATGAATCGAAGTCATTCATTCAGCATAGAAAAGTATGCTCATTCATTCATCAGATCCAACTGCTTTCATTCATTAAATGAAAACAAAAAGCATAATGCCTTCATGCAATGAATCAAAGGCAAGAAAACATTCAATGAATCAAGTAACATTCATTCGTTCAATGAAACAGATTGCTTTTTGTCATTCAATGAATGAAACTCCACTCAAATATTCAATGAAGCCAGCAACATTCATTCATTCAATGAATCAAACTTCATACGTTCATTTAATACATTAAAACTGCGCTCATTCATTCAATGCATCAAACGTTATTCATTTTTTAAATGAACTAAACTTAATTCATTCTATGTCACATGGCACTTATACAATCAATCAAGCTGCATTCATTCATTCAAAGGATCAAACTGCGTTCGTTCATTGAATACATCAAACTTAATTCCTTCATGCAAACAAGCAAATGAACCCATCTTCTTTCAGTTATTCAATTAATGAAATGACATTCAATGAATCAAATTCCTCTCATTCATGCAGTGAGTCAAGCACAACTTACTCATTCAATGATTTTCCACTCATTCATTCAATGATCAAGCTTCATTCATTCATTCAATGGAACAAACGGCATTCATTGATATGCCAAACCAAACCACATTTATTCATTCAAATTATCCAATGCCAGATTTACATTAAATGAATTCAGTCAATCAAATGTCAGTCAATAATTAAATGAATTGAACCACATTCATTCATTCAATAAATTACACGTCATTGTTTTATTCAGTTAATAAAACTGCAGTCATTCAACCAAAGTTTATTCTTTCATTACGTGAACGTCACATTATTCTGTCATTTAATGTAACAAACAGCACTTATTAATGCAATGAATCACAATGCATTCATTTATTCAATGGATCAAACTCCACTTCTTTATTCAATGTTTTCAATCTTCATTCATTCAATGAATCAAGCTTTATTCATGCAATGATGTAAATTACAGTGAATCAATTGTCAATCATACA
The DNA here is from genome assembly GCF_037043375.1 of Chiloscyllium plagiosum. Classification (NCBI taxonomy): domain Eukaryota; kingdom Metazoa; phylum Chordata; class Chondrichthyes; order Orectolobiformes; family Hemiscylliidae; genus Chiloscyllium; species Chiloscyllium plagiosum. The sequence goes on from NW_028270141.1 coordinate 58,265,602, forward strand.
TTCCAATCAATGAATTAAACAATATCGGTAATTCTCACACAAGGGATTCAGCGAATCAAGCTTCATTCATCCATTCCATGTATCAAAGGGCTTTCAATACATGAAAGCAATACAAACAACATTCGTTCATTGAAAGAACCAAGCCCCAAAAATACATTCAATGTTTCAAGCCTCAATTGTTCATTCCATGAATCCAGCTTCATTCTTCCATTCTATGAATCAAGTTGGATTCATTCATTCATACAATGAACCAAACTGCATTTATTTATTTAGTGAATCAAACATCGAACGTAAATAATGTGCACTTAGTGGGGTTCCATTTACATGTCAAATGATTCAAACTGCATTCATTTTTATAAAAAGGCATGAAACAAACAACATTCATTCAATGAAACTGTATTTTTATACATGCAATGAATCTAATTGTATTCAAACATTCAATGAATCAGTCGTCATTAGTTCATTCATTTCATCTAACTGGTGTGATTCATTCGATGCATCAAACTTTAACCATTAATTAAATGAACCAAACTTCATTAACTGAGTGACATTCATTCATTAAATGAATCAAACCACATTTATTCATTCAGCGAATCAAAAATGAGGCATACGTCAAATCAATTAAACTGCCTTAATTCATTCAATGAATCGAAGTCATTCATTCAGCATAGAAAAGTATGCTCATTCATTCAACAGATCCAACTGCTTTCATTCATTAAATGAAAACAAAAAGCATAATGCCTTCATGCAATGAATCAAAGGCAATAAATCATTCAATTCGTTCAATGAAACAGATTGCTTTTTGTCATTCAATGAATGAAACTCCACTCAAATATTCAATGAAACCAGCTACATTCATTCATTCAATGAATCAAACTTCATACGTTCATTTAATACATTAAAACTGCGCTCATTCATTCAATGCATCAAACGTTATTCATTTTTTAAATGAACTAAACTTAATTCATTCTATGTCACATGGCACTTCTACAATCAATCAAACTGCATTCATTCATTCAAAGGATCAAACTCCGTTCGTTCATTGAATACATCAAACTTAATTCCTTCATGCAAACAAGCAAATGAACCCATCTTCTTTCAGTTATTCAATTAATGAAATGACATTCAATGAATCAAATTCCTCTCATTCATGCAGTGAGTCAAGCACAACTTACTCATTCAATGATTTTCCACTCATTCATTCAATGATCAAGCTTCATTCATTCATTCAATTGAACAAACGGCATTCATTGATATGCCAAACCAAACCACATTTATTCATTCAAATTATCCAATGCCAGATTTACATTAAATGAATTAACCTACCTTCATTCAGTCAATCAAATGTCAGTCAATAATTAAATGAATTGAACCGCATTCATTCATTCAATAAATTACACGTCATTGTTTCATTCAGAATATAAAACTGCAGTCATTCAACCAAAGTTTATTCATTCATTACGTGAACGTCACATTGTTCTGTCAGTTAATGTAACAAACAGCACTTATTAATGCAATGAATCACAATGCATTCATTTATTCAATGGATCAAACTCCACTTCTTCATTCAATGTTTTCAATCTTCATTCATTCAATGAATCAAGCTTTATTCATGCAATGATGTAAATTACAGTGAATCAACTGTCAATCATACATTACAAACAATGAATTAAACAATATCGGTAATTCTCACACAAGGGATTCAGTGAATCAAGCTTCATTCATCCATTCCATGTATCAAAGGGCTTTCAATACATGAAATAATCAAACAGCATTCGTTCATTGAAAGAACCAAGCCCCAAAAATACATTCAATGTTTCAAGCCTCAATTGTTCATTCCATGAATCAAGCTTCATTCTTCCGCTCTATGAATCAAACTGCATTCATTCATTCATACACTGAACCAAACTGCATTTATTTATTTAGTGAATCAAACATCGAATGTAAATAATGTGCACTTAGTGGGGCTCCATTTACATGCCAAATGATTCAAACTGCAATCATTTTTATTAAAGGGCATGAAACAAACAACATTCATTCAATGAAACTGTATTTTTATACATGCAATGAATCTAATTGTATTCAAACATTCAATGAATCAATCGTCATTAGTTCATTCTTTTCATCTAACTGGTGTGATTCATTCGATGCATCAAACTTTAACCATTAACTAAACGGACCAAACTTCATTAACTGATTGACATTCATTCATTAAATGAATCAAACCACATTTATTCATTCTGCGAATCAAAAATGAGGCATACGTCAAATCAATTAAACTGCCTTGATTCATTCAATGAATCAAAGTCATTCATTCAGCATAGAAAAGTATGCTCATTCATTCATCAGATCCAACTGCTTTCATTCATTAAATGAAAACAAAAAGCATAATGCCTTCAAGCAATGAATCAAAGGCACTAAATCATTCAATGAATCAAGTAACATTCATTCGTTCAATGAAACAGATTGCTTTTTGTCATTCAATGAATGAAACTCCACTCAAATATTCAATGAAACCAGCTACATTCATTCATTCAATGAATCAAACTTCATACGTTCATTTAATACATTAAAACTGCGCTCATTCATTCAATGCATCAAACGTTATTCATTTTTTAAATGAACTAAACTTAATTCATTCTATGTCACATGGCACTTATACAATCAATCAAACTGCATTCATTCATTCAAAGGATCAAACGTCATTCGTTCATTGAATACATCAAACTTAATTCCTTCATGCAAACAAGCAAATGAACCCATCTTCTTTCAGTCATTCAATTAATGAAATGACATTCAATGAATCAAATTTTTCTCATTCATGCAGTGAGTCAAGCACAACTTACTCATTCAATGATTTTCCACTCATTCATTCAATGATCAAGCTTCATTCATTCATTCAATGGAACAAACTGCGTTCATTGATATGCCAAACCAAACCACATTTATTCATTCAAATTATCCAACGTCAGATTTACATTAAATGAATTAACCTACCTTCATTCAGTCAATCAAATGTCAGTTAATAATTAAATGAATTGAACCACTTTCATTCATTCAGTAAATTACACGTCATTGTTTTATTCAGTATATAAAACTGCAGTCATTCAACCAAACTTTAATCATTCATTAAGTGAACGTCATATTATTCAGTCATTTAATGTAACAAATAGCACTTATTAATGCAATGAATCACAATGCATTCATTTATTCAATGGATCAAGCTCCACTTCTTCATTTAATGTTTTCAATCTTCATTCATTCAATGCAATGATGTAAATTACAGTGAATCAAATGTCAATCATACATTACAATCAATGAATTAAACAATATCGGTAATTCTCACACAGGGGATTCAGTGAATCAAGCTTCATTTATCCATTCCATGTATCAAAGGGCTTTCAATATATGAATGAATCAAACAGCATTCGTATATTGAAAGAACCAAGCCCCAAAAATACATTCAATGTTTCAAGCCTCAATTGTTCATTCCATGAATCCAGCTTCATTCTTCCATTCTATGAATCAAGTTGGATTCATTCATTCATACAATGAACCAAACTGCATTTATTTATTTAGTGAATCAAACATCGAACGTAAATAATGTGCACTTAGTGGGGTTCCATTTACATGTCAAATGATTCAAACTGCATTCATTTTTATAAAAAGGCATGAAACAAACAACATTCATTCAATGAAACTGTATTTTTATACATGCAATGAATCTAATTGTATTCAAACATTCAATGAATCAGTCGTCATTAGTTCATTCATTTCATCTAACTGGTGTGATTCATTCGATGCATCAAACTTTAAACATTAATTAAATGAACCAAACTTCATTAACTGAGTGACATTCATTCATTAAATGAATCAAACCACATTTATTCATTCAGCGAATCAAAAATGAGGCATACGTCAAATCAATTAAACTGCCTTAATTCATTCAATGAATCGAAGTCATTCATTCAGCATAGAAAAGTATGCTCATTCATTCAACAGATCCAACTGCTTTCATTCATTAAATGAAAACAAAAAGCATAATGCCTTCATGCAATGAATCAAAGGCAATAAATCATTCAATTCGTTCAATGAAACAGATTGCTTTTTGTCATTCAATGAATGAAACTCCACTCAAATATTCAATGAAACCAGCTACATTCATTCATTCAATGAATCAAACTTCATACGTTCATTTAATACATTAAAACTGCCCTCATTCATTCAATGCATCAAACGTTATTCATTTTTTAAATGAACTAAACTTAATTCATTCTATGTCACATGGCACTTATACAATCAATCAAACTGCATTCATTCATTCAAAGGATCAAACTGCGTTCGTTCATTGAATACATCAAACTTAATTCCTTCATGCAAACAAGCAAATGAACCCATCTTCTTTCAGTTATTCAATTAATGAAATGACATTCAATGAATCAAATTCCTCTCATTCATGCAGTGAGTCAAGCACAACTTAGTCATTCAATGATTTTCCACTCATTCTTTCAATGATCAAGCTTCATTCATTCATTCATTCAATTGAACAAACGGCATTCATTGATATGCCAAACCAAACCACATTTATTCATTCAAATTATCCAATGCCAGATTTACATTAAATGAATTAACCTACCTTCATTCAGTCAATCAAATGTCAGTCAATAATTAAATGAATTGAACCACATTCATTCATTCAATAAATTACACGTCATTGTTTCATTCAGAATATAAAACTGCAGTCATTCAACCAAAGTTTATTCATTCATTACGTGAACGTCACATTATTCTGTCATTTAATGTAACAAACAGCACTTATTAATGCAATGAATCACAATGCATTCATTTATTCAATGGATCAAACTCCACTTCTTCATTCAATGTTTTCAATCTTCATTCATTCAATGAATCAAGTTTTATTCATTCAATGCAATGATGTAAATTACAGTGAATCAACTGTCAATCATACATTACAATCAATGAATTAAACAATATCGGTAATGAACACAAGGGATTCAGTGAATCAAGCTTCATTCTTCCGTTCTATGAATCAAACTGCATTCATTCATTCATACAATGAACAAAACTGCATTTATTTATTTAGTGAATCAAACATCGAACGTAAATAATGTGCACTTAGTGGGGTTCCATGTACATGTCAAATGATTCAAACTGCATTCATTTTTATAAAAAAGCATGAAACAAACTACATTCATTCAATGAAACTGTATTTTTATACATGCAAAGAATCTGATTGTATTCAAACATTCAATGAATCAGTCGTCATTAGTTCATTCTTTTCATCTAACTGGTGTGATTCATTCGATGCATCAAACTTTAACCATTAATTAAATGAACCAAACTGCATTAACTGAGTGACATTCATTCATTAAATGAATCAAACCACATTTATTCATTCAGCGAATCAAAAATGAGGCATACGTCAAATCAATTAAACTGCCTTAATTCATTCAATGAATCGAAGTCATTCATTCAGCATAGAAAAGTATGCTCATTCATTCAACAGATCCAACTGCTTTCATTCATTAAATGAAAACAAAAAGCATAATGCCTTCATGCAATGAATCAAAGGCGATAAATCATTCAATGAATCAAGTAACATTCATTCGTTCAATGAAACAGATTGCTTTTTGTCATTCAATGAATGAAACTCCACTCAAATATTCAATGAAACCAGCTACATTCATTCATTCAATGAATCAAACTTCATACGTTCATTTAATACATTAAAACTGCCCTCATACATTCAATGCATCAAACGTTATTCATTTTTTAAATGAACTAAACTTAATTCATTCTATGTCACATGGCACTTATACAATCAATCAAACTGCATTCATTCATTCAAAGGATCAAACGTCATTCGTTCATTGAATACATCAAACTTAATTCCTTCATGCAAACAAGCAAATGAACCCATCTTCTTTCAGTCATTCAATTAATGAAATGACATTCAATGAATCAAATTTTTCTCATTCATGCAGTGAGTCAAGCACAAATTACTCATTCAATGATGTTCCACTCATTCATTCAATGATCAAGCTTCATTCATTCATTCATTCAATGGAACAAACTGCATTCATTGATATGCCAAACCAAACCACATTTATTCATTCAAATTATCCAACGTCAGATTTACATTAAAAGAATTAACCTACCTTCATTCAGTCAATCAAATGTCAGTTAATAATTAAATGAATTGAACCACTTTCATTCATTCAATAAATTACACGTCATTGTTTTATTCAGTATATAAAACTGCAGTCATTCAACCAAACTTTAATCATTCATTACGTGAACGTCATATTATTTAGTCATTTAATGTAACAAATAGCACTTATTAATGCAATGAATCCATTTATTCAATGGATCAAACTCCACTTCTTCATTTAATGTTTTCAATCTTCATTCATTCAATGCAATGATGTAAATTACAGTGAATCAAATGTCAATCATACATTACAATCAATGAATTAAACAATATCGGTAATTCTCACACAAGGGATTCAGTGAATCAAGCTTCATTTATCCATTCCATGTATCAAAGGGCTTTCAATACATGAATGAATCAAACAGCATTCGTATTTTGTAACAACCAAGCCCCAAAAATACATTCAATGATTCAAGCTTCAATTGTTCATTATGAATCAAACTGCATTCATTCATTCATACATTGTTTATTTAGTGAATCAAACATCGAACGTAAATGAAGTGCACTTAATGGGGCTCCATAAACATGTCAAATGATTCAAACTGCAATCATTTTTATTAAAAGGCATGAAACAAACAACATTCATTCAGTGAAACTGTATTTTTATACATGCAATGAATCTAATTGTATTCAAACATTCAATGAATCAGTCGTCATTAGTTCATTCTTTTCATCTAACTGGTGTGATTCATTCGATGCATCAAACTTTAACCATTAATTAAATGAACCAAACGTCATTTGGTTGAGTGACATTCATTCATTAAATGAATCAAACCACATTTATTCATTCAGCGAATCAAAAATGAGGCATACGTCAAATCAATTAAACTGCCTTAATTCATTCAATGAATCGAAGTCATTCATTCAGCATATAAAAGTATGCTCATTCATTCAACAGATCCAAACTTAATTCCTTCATGCAAACAAGCAAATGAACCCATCTTCTTTCAGTTATTCAATTAATGAAATAACATTCAATGAATCAAATTCCTCTCATTCATGCAGTGAGTCAAGCACAACTTACTCATTCAATGATTTTCCACTCATTCTTTCAATGATCAAGCTTCATTCATTCATTCATTCAATTGAACAAACGGCATTCATTGATATGCCAAACCAAACCACATTTATTCATTCAAATTATCCAATGCCAGATTTACATTAAATGAATTAACCTACCTTCATTCAGTCAATCAAATGTCAGTCAATAATTAAATGAATTGAACCACATTCATTCATTCAATAAATTACACGTCATTGTTTCATTCAGAATATAAAACTGCAGTCATTCAACCAAAGTTTATTCATTCATTACGTGAACGTCACATTATTCTGTCATTTAATGTAACAAACAGCACTTATTAATGCAATGAATCACAATGCATTCATTTATTCAATGGATCAAACTCCACTTCTTCATTCAATGTTTTCAATCTTCATTCCTTCAATGAATCAAGTTTTATTCATGCTATGATGTAAATTACAGTGAATCAAATGTCAATCATACATTACAATCAATGAATTCAACAATATCGGTAATTCTCACACAAGGGATTCAGTAAATCCAGCTTCATTCATCCATTCCATGTATCAAAGGGCTTTCAATACATGAAAGAATCAAACAGCATTCGTTCATTGAAAGAACCAAGCCCCAAAAATACATTCAATGTTTCAAGCCTCAATTGTTCATTCCATGAATCAAGCTTCATTCTTCCGTTCTATGAATCAAACTGCATTCATTCATTCATACAATGAACAAAACTGCATTTATTTATTTAGTGAATCAAACATCGAACGTAAATAATGTGCACTTAGTGGGGTTCCATGTACATGTCAAATGATTCAAACTGCATTCATTTTTATAAAAAGGCATGAAGCAAACTACATTCATTCAATGAAACTGTATTTTTATACATGTAAAGAATCTGATTGTATTCAAACATTCAATGAATCAATCGTCATTAGTTCATTCTTTTCATCTAACTGGTGTGATTCATTCGATGCATCAAACTTTAACCATTAACTAAACGGAACAAACTTCATTAACTGATTGACATTCATTCATTAAATGAATCAAACCACATTTATTCATTCTGCGAATCAAAAATGAGGCATACGTCAAATCAATTAAACTGCCTTGATTCATTCAATGAATCGAAGTCATTCATTCAGCATAGAAAAGTATGCTCATTCATTCATCAGATCCAACTGCTTTCATTCATTAAATGAAAACAAAAAGCATAATGCCTTCAAGCAATGAATCAAAGGCACTAAATCATTCAATGAATCAAGTAACATTCATTCGTTCAATGAAACAGATTGCTTTTTGTCATTCAATGAATGAAACTCCACTCAAATATTCAATGAAACCAGCTACATTCATTCATTCAATGAATCAAACTTCATACGTTCATTTAATACATTAAAACTGCGCTCATTCATTCAATGCATCAAACGTTATTCATTTTTTAAATGAACTAAACTTAATTCATTCTATGTCACATGGCACTTATACAATCAATCAAATTGCATTCATTCATTCAAAGGATCAAACTGCGTTCGTTCATTGAATACATCAAACTTAATTCCTTCATGCAAACAAGCAAATGAACCCATCTTCTTTCAGTCATTCAATTAATGAAATGACATTCAATGAATCAAATTTTTCTCATTCATGCAGTGAGTCAAGCACAACTTACTCATTCAATGATTTTCCACTCATTCATTCAATGATCAAGCTTCATTCATTCATTCATTCAATGGAACAAACTGCATTCATTGATATGCCAAACCAAACCACATTTATTCATTCAAATTATCCAACGTCAGATTTACATTAAATGAATTAACCTACCTTCATTCAGTCAATCAAATGTCAGTTAATAATTAAATGAATTGAACCACTTTCATTCATTCAATAAATTACACGTCATTGTTTTCTTCAGTATATAAAACTGCAGTCATTCAACCAAAGTTTATTCATTCATTAAGTGAACGTCATATTATTCAGTCATTTAATGTAACAAATAGCACTTATTAATGCAATGAATCACAATGCATTCATTTATTCAATGGATCAAACTCCACTTCTTCATTCAATGTTTTCAATCTTCATTCATTCAATGCAATGATGTAAATTACAGTGAATCAAATGTCAATCATACATTACAATCAATGAATTAAACAATATCGGTAATTCTCACACAAGGGATTCAGCTTCATTTATCCATTCCATGTATCAAAGGGCTTTCAATACATGAATGAATCAAACAGCATTCGTATTTTGTAACAACCAAGCCCCAAAAATACATTCAATGATTCAAGCTTCAATTGTTCATTATGAATCAAACTGCATTCATTCATTCATACATTGTTTATTTAGTGAATCAAACATCGAACGTAAATGAAGTGCACTTAATGGGGCTCCATAAACATGTCAAATGATTCAAACTGCAATCATTTTTATTAAAAGGCATGAAACAAACAACATTCATTCAGTGAAACTGTATTTTTATACATGCAATGAATCTAATTGTATTCAAACATTCAATGAATCAGTCGTCATTAGTTCATTCTTTTCATCTAACTGGTGTGATTCATTCGATGCATCAAACTTTAACCATTAATTAAATGAACCAAACGTCATTTGGTTGAGTGACATTCATTCATTAAATGAATCAAACCACATTTATTCATTCAGCGAATCAAAAATGAGGCATACGTCAAATCAATTAAACTGCCTTAATTCATTCAATGAATCGAAGTCATTCATTCAGCATAGAAAAGTATGCTCATTCATTCAACAGATCCAACTGCTTTCATTCATTAAATGAAAACAAAAAGCATAATGCCTTCATGCAATGAATCAAAGGCTATAATAAATCATTCAATGAATCAAGTAACATTCATTCGTTCAATGAAACAGATTGCTTTTTGTCATTCAATGAATGAAACTCCACTCAAATATTCAATGAAACCAGCTACATTCATTCATTCAATGAATCAAACTTCATACGTTCATTTAATACATTAAAACTGCGCACATTCATTCAATGCATCAAACGTTATTCATTTTTTAAATGAACAAAACTTAAATCATTCTATGTCACATGGCACTTATACAATGAACCAAACTGCATTTATTTATTTAGTGAATCAAACATCGAACGTAAATAATGTGCACTTAGTGGGGTTCCATGTACATGTCAAATGATTCAAACTGCATTCATTTTTATAAAAAAGCATGAAACAAACAACATTCATTCAATGAAACTGTATTTTTATACATGCAAAGAATCTGGTTGTATTCAAACATTCAATGAATCAATCGTCATTAGTTCATTCTTTTCATCTAACTGGTGTGATTCATTCGATGCATCAAACTTTAACCATTGACTAAACGGACGAAACTTCATTAACTGAGTGACATTCATTCATTAAATGAATCAAACCACATTTATTCATTCTGCAATCAAAAATGAGGCATACGTCAAATCAATTAAACTGCCTTGATTCATTCAATGAATCGAAGTCATTCATTCAGCATAGAAAAGTATGCTCATTCATTCATCAGTTCCAACTGCTTTCATTCATTAAATGAAAACAAAAAGCATAATGCCTTCAAGCATAATGTCATTCATTCGATGCATCAAACTTTAACCATTAACTAATCGGACCAAACTTCATTAACTGAGTGACATTCATTCATTAAATGAATCAAACCACATTTATTCATTCTGCAATCAAAAATGAGGCATACGTCAAATCAATTAAACTGCCTTGATTCATTCAATGCATCGAAGTCATTCATTCAGCATAGAAAAGTATGCTCATTCATTCATTAGATCCAACTGCTTTCATTCATTAAATGAAAACAAAAAGCATAATGCCTTCAAGCATATTGTCATTTAATGAATGAATGAATGTAACCATTAACTAATCGGACCAAACTTCATTAACTGAGTGACATTCATTCATTAAATGAATCAAACCACATTTATTCATTCTGCAACAAAAATGAGGCATACGTCAAATCAATTAAACTGCCTTGATTCATTCAATGAATCGAAGTCATTCATTCAGCATAGAAAAGTATGCTCATTCATTCATCAGATCCAACTGCTTTCATTCATTAAATGAAAACAAAAAGCATAATGCCTTCAAGCAATGAATCAAAGGCACTAAATCATTCAATGAATCAAGTAACATGCATTCGTTCAATGAAACAGATTGCTTTTTGTCATTCAATGAATGAAACTCCACTCAAATATTCAATGAAACCAGCTACATTCATTCATTCAATGAATCAAACTTCATACGTTCATTTAATACATTAAAACTGCGCTCATTCATTCAATGCATCAAACGTTATTCATTTTTTAAATGAACTAAACTTAATTCATTCTATGTCACATGGCACTTATACAATCAATCAAACTGCATTCATTCATTCAAAGGATCAAACTGCGTTCGTTCATTGAATACATCAAACTTCATTCCTTCATGCAAACAAGCAAATGAACCCATCTTCTTTCAGTCATTCAATTAATGAAATGACATTCAATGAATCAAATTTTTCTCATTCATGCAGTGAGTCAAGCACAACTTACTCATTCAATGATTTTCCACTCATTCATTCAATGATCAAGCTTCATTCATTCATTCAAAGGAACAAACTGCGTTCATTGATATGCCAAACCAAACCACATTTATTCATTCAAATTATCCAACGTCAGATTTACATTAAATGAATTAACCTACCTTCATTCAGTCAATCAAATGTCAGTTAATAATTAAATGAATTGAACCACTTTCAATTCAATAAATTACACGTCATTGTTTTATTCAGTATATAAAACTGCAGTCATTCAACCAAACTTTAATCATTCATTAAGTGAACGTCATATTATTCAGTCATTTAATGTAACAAATAGCACTTATTAATGCAATGAATCACAATGCATTCATTTATTCAATGGATCAAACTCCACTTCTTCATTTAATGTTTTCAATCTTCATTCATTCAATGCAATGATGTAAATTACAGTGAATCAAATGTCAATCATACATTACAATCAATGAATTAAACAATATCGGTAATTCTCACACAAGGGATTCAGTGAATCAAGCTTCATTTATCCATTCCATGTATCAAAGGGCTTTCAATACATGAATGAATCAAACAGCATTCGTATATTGAAACAACCAATCCCCAAAAATACATTCAATGTTTCAAGCCTCAATTGTTCATTCCATGAATCCAGCTTCATTCTTCCATTCTATGAATCAAGTTGGATTCATTCATACATACAATGAACCAAACTGCATTTATTTATTTAGTGAATCAAACATCAAACGTAAATAATGTGCACTTAGTGGGGTTCCATTTACATGTCAAATGATTCAAACTGCATTCATTTTTATAAAAAGGCATGAAACAAACTACATTCATTCAATGAAACTGTATTTTTATACATGCAATGAATCTAATTGTATTCAAACATTCAATGAATCAGTCGTCATTAGTTCATTCATTTCATCTAACTGGTGTGATTCATTCGATGCATCAAACTTTAACCATTAATTAAATGAACCAAGCTTCATTAACTGAGTGACAGTCATTCATTAAATGAATCAAACCACATTTATTCATTCAGCGAATCAAAAATGAGGCATACGTCAAATCAATTAAACTGCCTTAATTCATTCAATGAATCGAAGTCATTCATTCAGCATAGAAAAGTATGCTCATTCATTCATTCAACAGATCCAGATTTTTCTCATTCATGCAGTGAGTCAAGCACAACTTACTCATTCAATGATTTTCCACTCATTCATTCAATGGAACAAACTGCGTTCATTGATATGCCAAACCAAACCACATTTATTCATTCAAATTATCCAACGTCAGATTTACATTAAATGAATTAACCTACCTTCATTCAGTCAATCAAATGTCAGTTAATAATTAAATGAATTGAACCACTTTCATTCATTCAATAAATTACACGTCATTGTTTTATTCAGTATATAAAACTGCAGTCATTCAACCAAACTTTAATCATTCATTAAGTGAACGTCATATTATTCAGTCATTTAATGTAACAAATAGCACTTATTAATGCAATGAATCACAATGCATTCATTTATTCAATGGATCAAACTCCACTTCTTCATTTAATGTTTTCAATCTTCATTCATTCAATGCAATGATGTAAATTACAGTGAATCAAATGTCAATCATACATTACAATCAATTAATTAAACAATATCGGTAATTATCACACAAGGGATTCAGTGAATCAAGCTTCATTTATCCATTCCATGTATCAAAGGGCTTTCAATACATGAATGAATCAAACAGCATTCGTATATTGAAAGAACCAAGCCCCAAAAATACATTCAATGTTTCAAGCCTCAATTGTTCATTCCATGAATCCAGCTTCATTCTTCCATTCTATGAATCAAGTTGGATTCATTCATTCATACAATGAACCAAACTGCATTTATTTATTTAGTGAATCAAACATCGAACGTAAATAATGTGCACTTAGTGGGGTTCCATTTACATGTCAAATGATTCAAACTGCATTCATTTTTATTAAAAGGCATGAAACAAACAACATTCATTCAATGAAACTGTATTTTTATACATGCAATGAATCTAACTGTATTCAAACATTCAATGAATCAGTCGTCATTAGTTCATTCATTTCATCTAACTGGTGTGATTCATTCGATGCATCAAACTTTAACCATTAATTAAATGAACCAAACTTCATTAACTGAGTGACATTCATTCATTAAATGAATCAAACCACATTTATTCATTCAGCGAATCAAAAATGAGGCATACGTCAAATCAATTAAACTGCCTTAATTCATTCAATGAATCGAAGTCATTCATTCAGCATAGAAAAGTATGCTCATTCATTCAACAGATCCAACTGCTTTCATTCATTAAATGAAAACAAAAAGCATAATGCCTTCATGCAATGAATCAAAGGCAATAAATCATTCAATTCGTTCAATGAAACAGATTGCTTTTTGTCATTCAATGAATGAAACTCCACTCAAATATTCAATGAAACCAGCTACATTCATTCATTCAATGAATCAAACTTCATACGTTCATTTAATACATTAAAACTGCGCTCATTCATTCAATGCATCAAACGTTATTCATTTTTTAAATGAACTAAGCTTAATTCATTCTATGTCACATGGCACTTATACAATCAATCAAACTGCATTCATTCATTCAAAGGATCAAACTGCGTTCGTTCATTGAATACATCAAACTTAATTCCTTCATGCAAACAAGCAAATGAACCCATCTTCTTTCAGTTATTCAATTAATGAAATGACATTCAATGAATCAAATTCCTCTCATTCATGCAGTGAGTCAAGCACAACTTACTCATTCAATGATTTTCCACTCATTCTTTCAATGATCAAGCTGCATTCATTCATTCAATGGAACAAACGGCATTCATTGATATGCCAAACCAAACCACATTTATTCATTCAAATTATCCAATGCCAGATTTACATTAAATGAATTAACCTACCTTCATTCAGTCAATCAAATGTCAGTAAATAATTAAATGAATTGAACCACATTCATTCATTCAATAAATTACACGTCATTGTTTCATTCAGAATATAAAACTGCAGTCATTCAACCAAAGTTTATTCATTCATTACGTGAACGTCACATTATTCTGTCATTTAATGTAACAAACAGCACTTATTAATGCAATGAATCACAATGCATTCATTTATTCAATGGATCAAACTCCACTTCTTCATTCAATGTTTTCAATCTTCATTCATTCAATGAATCAAGTTTTATTCATTCAATGCAATGATGTAAATTACAGTGAATCAACTGTCAATCATACATTACAATCAATGAATTAACCAAAACGGTAATGAACACAAGGGATTCAGTGAATCAAGCTTCATTCATCCATTCCATGTATCAAAGGGCTTTCAATACATGAAAGAATCAAACGGCATTCGTTCATTGAAAGAACCAAGCCCCAAAAATACATTCAATGTTTCAAGCCTCAATTGTTCATTCCATGAATCAAGCTTCATTCTTCCGTTCTATGAATCAAACTGCATTCATTCATTCATACAATGAACAAAACTGCATTTATTTATTTAGTGAATCAAACATCGAACGTGAATAATGTGCACTTAGTGGGGTTCCATGTACATGTCAAATGATTCAAACTGCATTCATTTTTATAAAAAGGCATGAAACAAACTACATTCATTCAATGAAACTGTATTTTTATACATGCAAAGAATCTGATTGTATTCAAACATTCAATGAATCAATCGTCATTAGTTCATTCTTTTCATCTAACTGGTGTGATTCATTCGATGCATCAAACTTTAACCATTAACTAAACGGAACAAACTTCATTAACTGATTGACATTCATTCATTAAATGAATCAAACCACATTTATTCATTCTGCGAATCAAAAATGAGGCATACGTCAAATCAATTAAACTGCCTTGATTCATTCAATGAATCGAAGTCATTCATTCAGCATAGAAAAGTATGCTCATTCATTCATCAGATCCAACTGCTTTCATTCATTAAATGAAAACAAAAAGCATAATGCCTTCAAGCAATGAATCAAAGGCACTAAATCATTCAATGAATCAAGTAACATTCATTCGTTCAATGAAACAGATTGCTTTTTGTCATTCAATGAATGAAACTCCACTCAAATATTCAATGAAACCAGCTACATTCATTCATTCAATGAATCAAACTTCATACGTTCATTTAATACATTAAAACTGCGCTCATTCATTCAATGCATCAAACGTTATTCATTTTTTAAATGAACTAAACTTAATTCATTCTATGTCACATGGCACTTATACAATCAATCAAACTGCATTCATTCATTCAAAGGATCAAACGTCATTCGTTCATTGAATACATCAAACTTAATTCCTTCATGCAAACAAGCAAATGAACCCATCTTCTTTCAGTCATTCAATTAATGAAATGACATTCAATGAATCAAATTTTTCTCATTCATGCAGTGAGTCAAGCACAACTTACTCATTCAATGATTTTCCACTCATTCATTCAATGATCAAGCTTCATTCATTCATTCAATGGAACAAACTGCGTTCATTGATATGCCAAACCAAACCACATTTATTCATTCAAATTATCCAACGTCAGATTTACATTAAATGAATTAACCTACCTTCATTCAGTCAATCAAATGTCAGTTAATAATTAAATGAATTGAACCACTTTCATTCATTCAATAAATTACACGTCATTGTTTTATTCAGTATATAAAACTGCAGTCATTCAACCAAACTTTAATCATTCATTAAGTGAACGTCATATTATTCAGTCATTTAATGTAACAAATAGCACTTATTAATGCAATGAATCACAATGCATTCATTTATTCAATGGATCAAGCTCCACTTCTTCATTTAATGTTTTCAATCTTCATTCATTCAATGCAATGATGTAAATTACAGTGAATCAAATGTCAATCATACATTACAATCAATGAATTAAACAATATCGGTAATTCTCACACAGGGGATTCAGTGAATCAAGCTTCATTTATCCATTCCATGTATCAAAGGGCTTTCAATATATGAATGAATCAAACAGCATTCGTATATTGAAAGAACCAAGCCCCAAAAATACATTCAATGTTTCAAGCCTCAATTGTTCATTCCATGAATCCAGCTTCATTCTTCCATTCTATGAATCAAGTTGGATTCATTCATTCATACAATGAACCAAACTGCATTTATTTATTTAGTGAATCAAACATCGAACGTAAATAATGTGCACTTAGTGGGGTTCCATTTACATGTCAAATGATTCAAACTGCATTCATTTTTATAAAAAGGCATGAAACAAACAACATTCATTCAATGAAACTGTATTTTTATACATGCAATGAATCTAATTGTATTCAAACATTCAATGAATCAGTCGTCATTAGTTCATTCTTAAACTGCCTTGATTCATTCAATGAATCGAAGTCATTCATTCAGCATAGAAAAGTATGCTCATTCATTCAACAGATCCAACTGCTTTCATTCATTAAATGAAAACAAAAAGCATAATGCCTTCATGCAATGAATCAAAGGCAATAAATCATTCAATTCGTTCAATGAAACAGATTGCTTTTTGTCATTCAATGAATGAAACTCCACTCAAATATTCAATGAAACCAGCTACATTCATTCATTCAATGAATCAAACTTCATACGTTCATTTAATACATTAAAACTGCGCTCATTCATTCAATGCATCAAACGTTATTCATTTTTTAAATGAACTAAACTTAATTCATTCTATGTCACATGGCACTTATACAATCAATCAAACTGCATTCATTCATTCAAAGGATCAAACTGCGTTCGTTCATTGAATACATCAAACTTAATTCCTTCATGCAAACAAGCAAATGAACCCATCTTCTTTCAGTTATTCAATTAATGAAATGACATTCAATGAATCAAATTCCTCTCATTCATGCAGTGAGTCAAGCACAACTTAGTCATTCAATGATTTTCCACTCATTCTTTCAATGATCAAGCTTCATTCATTCATTCATTCAATTGAACAAACGGCATTCATTGATATGCCAAACCAAACCACATTTATTCATTCAAATTATCCAATGCCAGATTTACATTAAATGAATTAACCTACCTTCATTCAGTCAATCAAATGTCAGTCAATAATTAAATGAATTGAACCACATTCATTCATTCAATAAATTACACGTCATTGTTTCATTCAGAATATAAAACTGCAGTCATTCAACCAAAGTTTATTCATTCATTACGTGAACGTCACATTATTCTGTCATTTAATGTAACAAACAGCACTTATTAATGCAATGAATCACAATGCATTCATTTATTCAATGGATCAAACTCCACTTCTTCATTCAATGTTTTCAATCTTCATTCATTCAATGAATCAAGTTTTATTCATTCAATGCAATGATGTAAATTACAGTGAATCAACTGTCAATCATACATTACAATCAATGAATTAAACAATATCGGTAATGAACACAAGGGATTCAGTGAATCAAGCTTCATTCTTCCGTTCTATGAATCAAACTGCATTCATTCATTCATACAATGAACAAAACTGCATTTATTTATTTAGTGAATCAAACATCGAACGTAAATAATGTGCACTTAGTGGGGTTCCATGTACATGTCAAATGATTCAAACTGCATTCATTTTTATAAAAAAGCATGAAACAAACTACATTCATTCAATGAAACTGTATTTTTATACATGCAAAGAATCTGATTGTATTCAAACATTCAATGAATCAGTCGTCATTAGTTCATTCTTTTCATCTAACTGGTGTGATTCATTCGATGCATCAAACTTTAACCATTAATTAAATGAACCAAACTGCATTAACTGAGTGACATTCATTCATTAAATGAATCAAACCACATTTATTCATTCAGCGAATCAAAAATGAGGCATACGTCAAATCAATTAAACTGCCTTAATTCATTCAATGAATCGAAGTCATTCATTCAGCATAGAAAAGTATGCTCATTCATTCAACAGATCCAACTGCTTTCATTCATTAAATGAAAACAAAAAGCATAATGCCTTCATGCAATGAATCAAAGGCGATAAATCATTCAATGAATCAAGTAACATTCATTCGTTCAATGAAACAGATTGCTTTTTGTCATTCAATGAATGAAACTCCACTCAAATATTCAATGAAACCAGCTACATTCATTCATTCAATGAATCAAACTTCATACGTTCATTTAATACATTAAAACTGCCCTCATACATTCAATGCATCAAACGTTATTCATTTTTTAAATGAACTAAACTTAATTCATTCTATGTCACATGGCACTTATACAATCAATCAAACTGCATTCATTCATTCAAAGGATCAAACGTCATTCGTTCATTGAATACATCAAACTTAATTCCTTCATGCAAACAAGCAAATGAACCCATCTTCTTTCAGTCATTCAATTAATGAAATGACATTCAATGAATCAAATTTTTCTCATTCATGCAGTGAGTCAAGCACAAATTACTCATTCAATGATGTTCCACTCATTCATTCAATGATCAAGCTTCATTCATTCATTCATTCAATGGAACAAACTGCATTCATTGATATGCCAAACCAAACCACATTTATTCATTCAAATTATCCAACGTCAGATTTACATTAAAAGAATTAACCTACCTTCATTCAGTCAATCAAATGTCAGTTAATAATTAAATGAATTGAACCACTTTCATTCATTCAATAAATTACACGTCATTGTTTTATTCAGTATATAAAACTGCAGTCATTCAACCAAACTTTAATCATTCATTAAGTGAACGTCATATTATTTAGTCATTTAATGTAACAAATAGCACTTATTAATGCAATGAATCCATTTATTCAATGGATCAAACTCCACTTCTTCATTTAATGTTTTCAATCTTCATTCATTCAATGCAATGATGTAAATTACAGTGAATCAAATGTCAATCATACATTACAATCAATGAATTAAACAATATCGGTAATTCTCACACAAGGGATTCAGTGAATCAAGCTTCATTTATCCATTCCATGTATCAAAGGGCTTTCAATACATGAATGAATCAAACAGCATTCGTATATTGAAACAACCAAGCCCCAAAAATACATTCAAGCTTCAATTGTTCATTATGAATCAAACTGCATTCATTCATTCATGCATTGTTTTTTTTTCAGAATCAAACATCGAACGTAAATGAAGTGCACTTAGTGGGGCTCCATTTACATGTCAAATGATTCAAACTGCATTCATTTTTATAAAAAGGCATGAAACAAACAACATTCATTCAATGAAACTGTATTTTTATACATGCAATGAATCTAATTGTATTCAAACATTCAATGAATCAGTCGTCATTAGTTCATTCTTTTCATCTAACTGGTGTGATTCATTCGATGCATCAAACTTTAACCATTAATTAAATGAACCAAACTTCATTAACTGATTGACATTCATTCTTTAAATGAATCAAACCACATTTATTCATTCATCGAATCAAAAATGAGGCATACGTCAAATCAATTAAACTGCCTTAATTCATTCAATGAATCGAAGTCATTCATTCAGCATAGAAAAGTATGCTCATTCATTCAACAGATCCAAACTTAATTCCTTCATGCAAACAAGCAAATGAACCCATCTTCTTTCAGTTATTCAATTAATGAAATAACATTCAATGAATCAAATTCCTCTCATTCATGCAGTGAGTCAAGCACAACTTACTCATTCAATGATTTTCCACTCATTCTTTCAATGATCAAGCTTCATTCATTCATTCATTCAATTGAACAAACGGCATTCATTGATATGCCAAACCAAACCACATTTATTCATTCAAATTATCCAATGCCAGATTTACATTAAATGAATTAACCTACCTTCATTCAGTCAATCAAATGTCAGTCAATAATTAAATGAATTGAACCACATTCATTCATTCAATAAATTACACGTCATTGTTTCATTCAGAATATAAAACTGCAGTCATTCAACCAAAGTTTATTCATTCATTACGTGAACGTCACATTATTCTGTCATTTAATGTAACAAACAGCACTTATTAATGCAATGAATCACAATGCATTCATTTATTCAATGGATCAAACTCCACTTCTTCATTCAATGTTTTCAATCTTCATTCCTTCAATGAATCAAGTTTTATTCATGCTATGATGTAAATTACAGTGAATCAAATGTCAATCATACATTACAATCAATGAATTCAACAATATCGGTAATTCTCACACAAGGGATTCAGTAAATCCAGCTTCATTCATCCATTCCATGTATCAAAGGGCTTTCAATACATGAAAGAATCAAACAGCATTCGTTCATTGAAAGAACCAAGCCCCAAAAATACATTCAATGTTTCAAGCCTCAATTGTTCATTCCATGAATCAAGCTTCATTCTTCCGTTCTATGAATCAAACTGCATTCATTCATTCATACAATGAACAAAACTGCATTTATTTATTTAGTGAATCAAACATCGAACGTAAATAATGTGCACTTAGTGGGGTTCCATGTACATGTCAAATGATTCAAACTGCATTCATTTTTATAAAAAGGCATGAAGCAAACTACATTCATTCAATGAAACTGTATTTTTATACATGTAAAGAATCTGATTGTATTCAAACATTCAATGAATCAATCGTCATTAGTTCATTCTTTTCATCTAACTGGTGTGATTCATTCGATGCATCAAACTTTAACCATTAACTAAACGGAACAAACTTCATTAACTGATTGACATTCATTCATTAAATGAATCAAACCACATTTATTCATTCTGCGAATCAAAAATGAGGCATACGTCAAATCAATTAAACTGCCTTGATTCATTCAATGAATCGAAGTCATTCATTCAGCATAGAAAAGTATGCTCATTCATTCATCAGATCCAACTGCTTTCATTCATTAAATGAAAACAAAAAGCATAATGCCTTCAAGCAATGAATCAAAGGCACTAAATCATTCAATGAATCAAGTAACATTCATTCGTTCAATGAAACAGATTGCTTTTTGTCATTCAATGAATGAAACTCCACTCAAATATTCAATGAAACCAGCTACATTCATTCATTCAATGAATCAAACTTCATACGTTCATTTAATACATTAAAACTGCGCTCATTCATTCAATGCATCAAACGTTATTCATTTTTTAAATGAACTAAACTTAATTCATTCTATGTCACATGGCACTTATACAATCAATCAAATTGCATTCATTCATTCAAAGGATCAAACTGCGTTCGTTCATTGAATACATCAAACTTAATTCCTTCATGCAAACAAGCAAATGAACCCATCTTCTTTCAGTCATTCAATTAATGAAATGACATTCAATGAATCAAATTTTTCTCTTTCATGCAGTGAGTCAAGCACAACTTACTCATTCAATGATTTTCCACTCATTCATTCAATGATCAAGCTTCATTCATTCATTCATTCAATGGAACAAACTGCATTCATTGATATGCCAAACCAAACCACATTTATTCATTCAAATTATCCAACGTCAGATTTACATTAAATGAATTAACCTACCTTCATTCAGTCAATCAAATGTCAGTTAATAATTAAATGAATTGAACCACTTTCATTCATTCAATAAATTACACGTCATTGTTTTCTTCAGTATATAAAACTGCAGTCATTCAACCAAAGTTTATTCATTCATTAAGTGAACGTCATATTATTCAGTCATTTAATGTAACAAATAGCACTTATTAATGCAATGAATCACAATGCATTCATTTATTCAATGGATCAAACTCCACTTCTTCATTTAATGTTTTCAATCTTCATTCATTCAATGCAATGATGTAAATTACAGTGAATCAAATGTCAATCATACATTACAATCAATGAATTAAACAATATCGGTAATTCTCACACAAGGGATTCAGCTTCATTTATCCATTCCATGTATCAAAGGGCTTTCAATACATGAATGAATCAAACAGCATTCGTATTTTGTAACAACCAAGCCCCAAAAATACATTCAATGATTCAAGCTTCAATTGTTCATTATGAATCAAACTGCATTCATTCATTCATACATTGTTTATTTAGTGAATCAAACATCGAACGTAAATGAAGTGCACTTAATGGGGCTCCATAAACATGTCAAATGATTCAAACTGCAATCATTTTTATTAAAAGGCATGAAACAAACAACATTCATTCAGTGAAACTGTATTTTTATACATGCAATGAATCTAATTGTATTCAAACATTCAAAGAATCAGTCGTCATTAGTTCATTCTTTTCATCTAACTGGTGTGATTCATTCGATGCATCAAACTTTAACCATTAATTAAATGAACCAAACGTCATTTGGTTGAGTGACATTCATTCATTAAATGAATCAAACCACATTTATTCATTCAGCGAATCAAAAATGAGGCATACGTCAAATCAATTAAACTGCCTTAATTCATTCAATGAATCGAAGTCATTCATTCAGCATAGAAAAGTATGCTCATTCATTCAACAGATCCAACTGCTTTCATTCATTAAATGAAAACAAAAAGCATAATGCCTTCATGCAATGAATCAAAGGCTATAATAAATCATTCAATGAATCAAGTAACATTCATTCGTTCAATGAAACAGATTGCTTTTTGTCATTCAATGAATGAAACTCCACTCAAATATTCAATGAAACCAGCTACATTCATTCATTCAATGAATCAAACTTCATACGTTCATTTAATACATTAAAACTGCGCACATTCATTCAATGCATCAAACGTTATTCATTTTTTAAATGAACAAAACTTAAATCATTCTATGTCACATGGCACTTATACAATGAACCAAACTGCATTTATTTATTTAGTGAATCAAACATCGAACGTAAATAATGTGCACTTAGTGGGGTTCCATGTACATGTCAAATGATTCAAACTGCATTCATTTTTATAAAAAAGCATGAAACAAACAACATTCATTCAATGAAACTGTATTTTTATACATGCAAAGAATCTGGTTGTATTCAAACATTCAATGAATCAATCGTCATTAGTTCATTCTTTTCATCTAACTGGTGTGATTCATTCGATGCATCAAACTTTAACCATTGACTAAACGGACGAAACTTCATTAACTGAGTGACATTCATTCATTAAATGAATCAAACCACATTTATTCATTCTGCAATCAAAAATGAGGCATACGTCAAATCAATTAAACTGCCTTGATTCATTCAATGAATCGAAGTCATTCATTCAGCATAGAAAAGTATGCTCATTCATTCATCAGTTCCAACTGCTTTCATTCATTAAATGAAAACAAAAAGCATAATGCCTTCAAGCATATTGTCATTTAATGAATGAATGAATGTAACCATTAACTAATCGGACCAAACTTCATTAACTGAGTGACATTCATTCATTAAATGAATCAAACCACATTTATTCATTCTGCAATCAAAAATGAGGCATACGTCAAATCAATTAAACTGCCTTGATTCATTCAATGAATCGAAGTCATTCATTCAGCATAGAAAAGTATGCTCATTCATTCATTAGATCCAACTGCTTTCATTCATTAAATGAAAACAAAAAGCATAATGCCTTCAAGCATAATGTCATTTAATGAATGAATGTCACTCAGTTAATGAAGTTTGGTCCGTTTAGTTAATGGTTAAAGTTTGATGCATCGAATGAATGACATTATGCTTGAAGGCATTATGCTTTTTGTTTTCATTTAATGAGTGAAAGCAGTTGGATCTGATGAATGAATGAGCATACTTTTCTATGCTGAATGAATGACTTCGATTCATTGAATGAATCAAGGCAGTTTAATTGATTTGACGTATGCCTCATTTTTGATTGCATAATGTCATTCATTCGATGCATCAAACTTTAACCATTAACTAAACGGACCAAACTTCATTAACTGAGTGACATTCATTCATTAAATGAATCAAACCACATTTATTCATTCTGCAATCAAAAATGAGGCATACGTCAAATCAATTAAACTGCCTTGATTCATTCGAAGTCATTCATTCAGCATAGAAAAGTATGCTCATTCATTCATCAGATCCAACTGCTTTCATTCATTAAATGAAAACAAAAAGCATAATGCCTTCAAGCAATGAATCAAAGGCACTAAATCATTCAATGAATCAAGTAACATGCATTCGTTCAATGAAACAGATTGCTTTTTGTCATTCAATGAATGAAACTCCACTCAAATATTCAATGAAACCAGCTACATTCATTCATTCAATGAATCAAACTTCATACGTTCATTTAATACATTAAAACTGCGCTCATTCATTCAATGCATCAAACGTTATTCATTTTTTAAATGAACTAAACTTAATTCATTCTATGTCACATGGCACTTATACAATCAATCAAACTGCATTCATTCATTCAAAGGATCAAACGTCATTCGTTCATTGAATACATCAAACTTCATTCCTTCATGCAAACAAGCAAATGAACCCATCTTCTTTCAGTCATTCAATTAATGAAATGACATTCAATGAATCAAATTTTTCTCATTCATGCAGTGAGTCAAGCACAACTTACTCATTCAATGATTTTCCACTCATTCATTCAATGATCAAGCTTCATTCATTCATTCAAAGGAACAAACTGCGTTCATTGATATGCCAAACCAAACCACATTTATTCATTCAAATTATCCAACGTCAGATTTACATTAAATGAATTAACCTACCTTCATTCAGTCAATCAAATGTCAGTTAATAATTAAATGAATTGAACCACTTTCAATTCAATAAATTACACGTCATTGTTTTATTCAGTATATAAAACTGCAGTCATTCAACCAAACTTTAATCATTCATTAAGTGAACGTCATATTATTCAGTCATTTAATGTAACAAATAGCACTTATTAATGCAATGAATCACAATGCATTCATTTATTCAATGGATCAAACTCCACTTCTTCATTTAATGTTTTCAATCTTCATTCATTCAATGCAATGATGTAAATTACAGTGAATCAAATGTCAATCATACATTACAATCAATGAATTAAACAATATCGGTAATTCTCACACAAGGGATTCAGTGAATCAAGCTTCATTTATCCATTCCATGTATCAAAGGGCTTTCAATACATGAATGAATCAAACAGCATTCGTATATTGAAACAACCAATCCCCAAAAATACATTCAATGTTTCAAGCCTCAATTGTTCATTCCATGAATCCAGCTTCATTCTTCCATTCTATGAATCAAGTTGGATTCATTCATTCATACAATGAACCAAACTGCATTTATTTATTTAGTGAATCAAACATCGAACGTAAATAATGTGCACTTAGTGGGGTTCCATTTACATGTCAAATGATTCAAACTGCATTCATTTTTATAAAAAGGCATGAAACAAACTACATTCATTCAATGAAACTGTATTTTTATACATGCAATGAATCTAATTGTATTCAAACATTCAATGAATCAGTCGTCATTAGTTCATTCATTTCATCTAACTGGTGTGATTCATTCGATGCATCAAACTTTAACCATTAATTAAATGAACCAAGCTTCATTAACTGAGTGACAGTCATTCATGAAATGAATCAAACCACATTTATTCATTCAGCGAATCAAAAATGAGGCATACGTCAAATCAATTAAACTGCCTTAATTCATTCAATGAATCGAAGTCATTCATTCAGCATAGAAAAGTATGCTCATTCATTCAACAGATCCAACTGCTTTCATTCATTAAATGAAAACAAAAAGCATAATGCCTTCATGCAATGAATCAAAGGCAATAAATCATTCAATTCGTTCAATGAAACAGATTGCTTTTTGTCATTCAATGAATGAAACTCCACTCAAATATTCAATGAAACCAGCTACATTCATTCATTCAATGAATCAAACTTCATACGTTCATTTAATACATTAAAACTGCGCTCATTCATTCAATGCATCAAACGTTATTCATTTTTTAAATGAACAAAACTTAATTCATTCTATGTCACATGGCACTTATACAATCAATCAAACTGCATTCATTCATTCAAAGGATCAAACGTCATTCGTTCATTGAATACATCAAACTTAATTCCTTCATGCAAACAAGCAAATGAACCCATCTTCTTTCAGTTATTCAATTAATGAAATCACATTCAATGAGTCAAATTCCTCTCATTCATACAGTGAGTCAAGCACACCTTACTCATTCAATGATTTTCCACTCATTCTTTCAATGATCAAGCTTCATTCATTCATTCAATGGAACAAACGGCATTCATTGATATGCCAAACCAAACCACATTTATTCATTCAAATTATCCAATGCCAGATTTACATTAAATGAATTAACCTAACTTCATTCAGTCAATCAAATGTCAGTCAATAATTAAATGAATTGAACCACATTCATTCATTCAATAAATTACACGTCATTGTTTCATTCAGAATATAAAACTGCAGTCATTCAACCAAAGTTTATTCATTCATTACGTGAACGTCACATTATTCTGTCATTTAATGTAACAAACAGCACTTATTCATGCAATGATTCACAATGCATTCATTTATTCAATGGATCAAACTCCACTTCTTCATTCAATGTTTTCAATCTTCATTCATTCAATGAATGAAGCTTTATTCATGCAATGATGTAAATTACAGTGAATCAACTGTCAATCATACATTACAATCAATGAATTAAACAATATCGGTAATTCTCACACAAGGGATTCAGTCAATCAAGCTTCATTCATCCATTCCATGTATCAAAGGGCTTTCAATACATGAAGGAATCAAACAGCATTCGTTCATTGAAAGAACCAAGCCCCAAAAATACATTCAATGTTTCAAGCCTCAATTGTTCATTCCATGAATCAAGCTTCATTCTTCCGTTCTATGAATCAAACTGCAGTCATTCATTCATACAATGAACCAAACTGCATTTATTTATTTAGTGAATCAAACATCGAACGTAAATATTGTGCACTTAATGGGGTTCCATGTACATGTCAAATGATTCAAACTGCATTCATTTTTATAAAAAGGCATGAAACAAACAACATTCATTCAATGAAACTGTATTTTTATACTTGCAAAGAATCTGATTGTATTCAAACATTCAATGAATCAATCGTCATTAGTTCATTCTTTTCATCTAACTGGTGTGATTCATTCGATGCATCAAACTTTAACCATTAACTAAACGGACCAAACATCATTAACTGAGTGACATTCATTCATTAAATGAATCAAACCACATTTATTCATTCTGCGAATCAAAAATGAGGCATACGTCAAATCAATTAAACTGCCTTGATTCATTCAATGAATCGAAGTCATTCATTCAGCATAGAAAAGTATGCTCATTCATTCATCAGATCCAACTGCTTTCATTCATTAAATGAAAACAAAAAGCATAATGCCTTCAAGCAATGAATCAAAGGCACTAAATCATTCAATGAATCAAGTAACATTCATTCGTTCAATGAAACAGATTGCTTTTTGTCATTCAATGAATGAAACTCCACTCAAATATTCAATGAAACAAGCTACATTCATTCATTCAATGAATCAAACTTCATACGTTCATTTAATACATTAAAACTGCGCTCATTCATTCAATGCATCAAACGTTATTCATTTTTTAAATGAACTAAACTTAATTCATTCTATGTCACATGGCACTTATACAATCAATCAAACTGCATTCATTCATTCAAAGGATCAAACGTCATTCGTTCATTGAATACATCAAACTTAATTCCTTCATGCAAACAAGCAAATGAACCCATCTTCTTTCAGTCATTCAATTAATGATTTGACATTCAATGAATCAAATTTTTCTCATTCATGCAGTGAGTCAAGCACAACTTACTCATTCAATGATTTTCCACTCATTCATTCAATGATCAAGCTTCATTCATTCATTCAATGGAACAAACTGCGTTCATTGATATGCCAAACCAAACCACATTTATTCATTCAAATTATCCAACGTCAGATTTACATTAAATGAATTAACCTACCTTCATTCAGTCAATCAAATGTCAGTCAATAATTAAATGAATTGAACCACTTTCATTCATTCAATAAATTACACGTCATTGTTTTAATCAGTATATAAAACTGCAGTCATTCAACCAAACTTTAATCATTCAATAAGTGAACGTCATATTATTCAGTCATTTAATGTAACAAATAGCACTTATTAATGCAATGAATCACAATGCATTCATTTATTCAATGGATCAAACTCCACTTCTTCATTTAATGTTTTCAATCTTCATTCATTCAATGCAATGATGTAAATTACAGTGAATCAAATGTCAATCATACATTACAATCAATGAATTAAACAATATTAGTAATTCTCACACAAGGGATTCAGTGAATCAAGCTTCATTTATCCATT
The DNA here is from genome assembly GCF_037043375.1 of Chiloscyllium plagiosum. Lineage (NCBI taxonomy): Eukaryota > Metazoa > Chordata > Chondrichthyes > Orectolobiformes > Hemiscylliidae > Chiloscyllium > Chiloscyllium plagiosum. The sequence goes on from NW_028270141.1 coordinate 58,294,845, forward strand.
CCATGTATCAAAGGGCTTTCAATACATGAATGAATCAAACAGCATTCGTATATTGAAACAACCAAGCCCCAAAAATACATTCAATGATTCAAGCTTCAATTGTTCATTATGAATCAAACTGCATTCATTCATTCATGCATTGTTTATTTAGTGAATCAAACATCGAACGTAAATGAAGTGCACTTAGTGGGGCTCCATGTACATGTCAAATGATTCAAACTGCATTCATTTTTATTAAAAGGCATGAAACAAACAACATTCATTCAATGAAAATGTATTTTTATACATGCAATGAATCTAATTGTATTCAAACATTCAATGAATCAGTCGTCATTAGTTCATTCTTTTCATCTAACTGGTGTGATTCATTCGATGCATCAAACTTTAACAATTAATTAAATGAACCAAACTTCATTAACTGAGTGACATTCATTAATTAAATGAATCAATCCACATTTATTCATTCAGCGAATCAAAAATGAGGCATACGTCAAATCAATTAAACTGCCTTGATTCATTCAATGAATCGAAGTCATTCATTCAGCATAGAAAAGTATGCTCATTCATTCAACAGATCCAACTGCTTTCATTCATTAAATGAAAACAAAAAGCATAATGCCTTCATGCAATGAATCAAAGGCAATAAATCATTCAATGAATCAAGTAACATTCATTCGTTAAATGAAACAGATTGCTTTTTGTCATTCAATGAATGAAACTCCACTCAAATATTCAATGAAACAAGCTACATTCATTCATTCAATGAATCAAACTTCATACGTTCATTTAATACATTAAAACTGCGCTCATTCATTCAATGCATCAAACGTTATTCATTTTTTAAATGAACTAAACTTAATTCATTCTATGTCACATGGCACTTATACAATCAATCAAACTGCATTCATTCATTCAAAGGATCAGACTGCGTTCGTTCATTGAATACATCAACTTAATTCCTTCATGCAAACAAGCAAATGAACCCATCTTCTTTCAGTTATTCAATTAATGAAATGACATTCAATGAATCAAATTCCTCTCATTCATACAGTGAGTCAAGCACAACTTACTCATTCAATGTTTTTCCACTCATTCTTTCAATGATCAAGCTTCATTCATTCAATCAATGGAACAAACGGCATTCATTGATATGCCAAACCAAACCACATTTATTCATTCAAATTATCCAATGCCAGATTTACATTAAATGAATTAACCTACCTTCATTCAGGCAATCAAATGTCAGTCAATAATTAAATGAATTGAACCACATTCATTCATTCAATAAATTACACGTCATTGTTTCATTCAGAATATAAAACTGCAGTCATTCAACCAAAGTTTATTCATTCATTACGTGAACGTCACATTATTCTGTCATTTAATGTAACAAACAGCACTTATTCATGCAATGATTCACAATGCATTCATTTATTCAATGGATCAAACTCCACCTCTTCATTCAATGTTTTCAATCTTCATTCATTCAATGAATCAAGCTTTATTCATGCAATGATGTAAATTACAGTGAATCAACTGTCAATCATACATTACAATCAATGAATTAAACAATATCGGTAATGAACACAAGGGATTCAGTGAATCAAGCTTCATTCATCCATTCCATGTATCAAATGGCTTTCAATACATGAAAGAATCAAACAGCATTCGTTCATTGAAAGAACCAAGCCCCAAAAATACATTCAATGTTTCAAGCCTCAATTGTTCATTCCATGAATCAA